>NC_057814.1:164382409-164615537 GCF_018294505.1 Triticum aestivum | reverse complement strand
GTTGGCGGCCTAGGTGAAAAGGGTGAAAAATATCCCCGGTCGCCGCGCGCGCGGAAAGGCCTATGCAAACGATTGCCTCTAAACGCTCGTGTGCACAAACAGAATAATTTTGTTTGAAATGAAGACGTACTAATTTTGAAATGAAGACGTGAGTTCATCGTTTCTCATCTAAATTTTTCGCACGTAAACCAATCATAATTTTACCACGGGTTTGATTTGCTGGCGCATTTCAGGTCTCGTGTGCTATATGTAAGACATTTTTTGGCATTTACCATGCATGTTTGCATATAAATCAATTCCTAGCCGGACTGCATTTCCTGTCAAAAGGGATGAGGATTGCCGTTCGATCTGGGAGCATCCAACGGTGCAGACGTACGATCCGTGGGGTTTGGGTTCTGGCCAATCAGAATGCACGACTCAGATCGCACGCACAGCGAGGGGGGGCATCGGCCATGGTTTGGTAGGCACATGGCTTTCGTGTGTGAACCGTGTGCTATTTGAAAACATTTTCTTTGGGAGGGGCTATTTGAAAACATGTACATGTGTTGTTGAAAGGGATGAGGATCACCGTTCGATCAAGGAGAATCCAACGATGCAGACGTACGATCCGTGGGGTTTGGGTTCTGGCCAATCAAAACGCACGACTCAGATCACGCGCGTGGCAGAGGGGTGGGGGGGGGGTGCATCGGCCACGGTTTAGTGGACACACGGCTTTCGTGAGTGAACCGTGTGCTCTTTGAAAACATTTACATTACCTAACATCATATTTTTGTTCGAATGAAAACATGAGTTCATCGTTTCGCCTCCAATATTTTTCCACGGTAAGAAATCATGAGTATAGTGGAGAGTGTCATATACTAGTATCATGAATATACAAGTACATATGATAATACCTTTAATTAATTATAGCGCATAGTATAATACATAGAGTATAGTATATCATATATATATATATCATATTTATTGCCATGCATGACACAAATTAGCATCGGATTTAGCCTTATACGGTATCTACCTACTATATGTTACTCTAATCCTCTTTATATATATTTAATTATTTGCCACATCAGCATATATACTTACTATTTCCGAGTGCATATGACATCGTCGGCTGTGATACCACCACTATGGCCAGCCTTATATAGGGAGTATCATATAGTACTATATAGATAGTATCATGCATATGATACTATACCTTCATAGTGCATGTATAGTATCATAGAGTAGTACTAGCTCCCTCTGTAAACTAATATAAGAGCGTTTAGATTACTAAATAGTGACCTAAACGCTCTTATATTAGTTTACGGAGGGAGTATATATCATAGATGACCGTATTTATGGCCATGCATGACACAAAGTAGTATAGCATTTATAATATATATATATGTTATGATATCTACCTATGTTACTGCTTCTTTGCCACATCATCATATTTTCTATTCCCGGGTGCATGATACCGGCTATGATACGCCCACTATGGCCACCCTAATAAGACTTGTCGTAATATGGGAGTATCAAGCAGTATGATGCATGCCAACTACACTTTCTGGATGATGTGGCACACAGTTAAATGATGAAAGAGAGGGTGTTTGGTATAGTATCATGATACCGTATCATATTAAATGTTGTACTACTTTGTGTCATGCATGGTAATTAATAAGGAACCTAAGATACTAACTCATGATACTATGCATGCGCGCATTACAGAGGTATTGCCGATCATATACTAGTATCATGCATATATACTCCCTCATTTCCGGTTTATAGGCTTATCTCAAAATTTTAGTTTTTCCATTTTATAAGGCTCAATTTGGTTGTTCCCCATCACATGTCCAGATTCCAAGGCGCATTAAATCATTGCATGCAAGTATTAAGAGAAAGTTGACCAATGCATGTACTTTATATATGCATGCATGTATTGCAATTAATACATTGGAAAACATAATTTTTTGAGGAAAACAAAAGCATTAATTGGGTGTTCTTGCAAACTACAAAAGGTATTCCACCACTCACCATCTACCTTGGTTGGTGAGATTTTTGAATTGAGCCCTATAAGGCTGGTTGTAATGGGGAGTATCATATATATATATATACTAGTAGTATCATGCATATATATGATAGTGTAGCTAGGATACTAGCTACTTCCGTAATGCACAGTATCATAAGTTAACATCTTAGGTTGCTATACTAATCACACAAAGTAGTAGTACAACATTTAATATGACACGGTATCATGATATGATACCACATCCTCTCTTGTGTGCCACATCATCCAGAAAGTCTAGTTGGCATGGATGATACCGCTTATGATAATACCATTACAACCAGCCTAGCTAAACCAGAAAGGAGGGAGTATGAGACTAGCTAGCCACAATGGAGAGTAGTACACTGGTAACATACACATATCCCTAGACTATATATGTTACTACCTTTCATAGTGGGTAGTCACATAAGTGTAGTGTCATGCAAAGCTTCATTTCTTAGGTTACAGACTCATATTGCATTGGGACATGTGACGCTACAATAACTATCTAAGTTACTGAAACTATCTCTCTCCTCATTAACTTATTGCCACATAAGCAAGTTTGCTGAGTTGGAGTCAGTGTTACTCCTGAAGTTACTCCCACTGTGGCTAGTCTGATACTAGCTAGTCGCCTATGATATACTAGCTACCTCACTAAGAGCATGGTTAATAATACAGCCAAGGGTCGGCTATAAGAGGTTGACATGTCATATACAGCCAACCTTTTAGCGGGTATGTACAGTAATAAGTTTTATATACGTACTAGTTTATCAATAGTTGGCCCAACTTACATCCTCACAAAGTGTTGGGGAACGTAGCAGAAATTCAAAATTTTCCTACGTGTCACCAAGATCAATCTAGGAGATGCTAGCAACAAGAGGGGAGGAGTGCATCTACATACCCTTGTAGATCGCGAGCGGAAGCGTTCAAGAGAACGGGGTTGATGGAGTCGTACTCGTCGTGATCCAAATCACCGATGATCCTAGCGCCGAACGGACGGCACCTCCGCGTTCAACACACGTACGGAGCAGGGACGTCTCCTCCTTCTTGATCCAGCAAGGGGGTAGGAGAATTTGATGGAGATCCAGCAGCACGACGGCGTGGTGGTGGAAGTAGCGGGATCCCGGCAGGGCTTCGCCAAGCGCAAGCGGGGAGGAAGAGGTGTCACGGGAGGGAGGGAGGCGCCAGGGCTTGGGGTGCGGCTCCCATGCGCCTCCCCACTATATATAGGGGTGGAGGGGGCTGTTTTCTTGCCCTCCAAGTCCATTGGGGCGTTGGCAAAGGTGGGGGAAAGAAATCCCATCATTTCCCTTCCCCACCGATTGTTATCCCCCTTTTTTAGGGATCTTGATCTTATCCCTTCGGGATATGATCTTATTCCTTCTAAGGTGGGATCTTGGTGCGCCATGACCAGGGGTGTGGGGCCTTGCCCCCACTACCCACGTTCATGTGGGTCCCCCATGCAGGTGGGCCCCACTTCGGAACCTTCTAGAACCTTCCCGGTACAATACCGAAAAATCCCGAACATTTTCCGGTGGCCAAAATAGGACTTCCCATATATAAATCTTTACCTCCGGACCATTCCGGAACACCTCGTGACGTCCGGAATCTCATCCGGGACTCCGAACAACTTTCGGTTAACCGCATACTCATATCTCTACAACTCTAGCGTCACCGAACCTTAAGTGTGCAGACCCTACGGGTTCGGGAGACATGTAGACATGACCGAGACGACTCTCCGGTCAATAACCAACAGCGGGATCTGGATACCCATGTTGGCTCCCACATGTTCCACGATGATCTCATCAGATGAACCACGATGTCGAGGATTCAATCAATCCCTTATACAATTCCCTTTGTCAATCGGTACGTTACTTGCCCGAGATTCGATCGTCGGTATCCCAATACCTTGTTCAATCTCGTTACCGGCAAGTCACTTTACACGTACCGTAATGCATGATCCCGTGACCAAACACTTGGTCACATTGAGCTCATTATGATGATGCATTACCGAGTGGGCCCAGAGATACCTCTCCGTCATACAGAGTGACAAATCCCAGTCTTGATTCGTGCCAACCCAACAGACACTTTCGGAGATACCTGTAGTGCACCTTTATAGCCACCCAGTTACGTTGTGATGTTTGGTACACCCAAAGAATTCCTACGGTATCCGGGAGTTGCACAATCTCATGGTCTAAGGAAATGATACTTGACATTAGAAAAGCTCTAGCAAATGAACTACACGATCTTGTGCTATGCTTAGGATGTTGGAAATATGCCCTAGAGGCAATAATAAATAGGTTATTATTATATTTCCTTGTTCATGATAATCGTTTATTATCCATGCTAGAATTGTATTGATAGGAAACTCAGATACATGTGTGGATACATAGACAACACCATGTCCCTAGTAAGCCTCTAGTTGACTAGCTCGTTGATCAATAGATGGTTACGGTTTCCTGACCATGGACATTGGATGTCGTTGATAACGGGATCACATCATTAGGAGAATGATGTGATGGACAAGACCCAATCCTAAGCCTAGCACAAGATCGTGTAGTTCGTTTGCTCAGAGCTTTTCTAATGTCAAGTATCACTTCCTTAGACCATGAGATTGTGCAACTCCCGGATACCGTAGGAATGCTTTGGGTGTGCCAAACGTCACAATGTAACTGGGTGGCTATAAAGGTGCACTACGGGTATCTCCGAAAGTGTCTGTTGGGTTGGCACGAATCGAGACTGGGATTTGTCACTCCGTGAAAACGGAGAGGTATCTCTGGGCCCACTCGGTAGGACATCATCATTATGTGCACAATGTGACCAAGGAGTTGATCACGGGATGATGTGAGTTACGGAACGAGTAAAGAGACTTGCCGGTAACGAGATTGAACAAGGTATAGGGATACCGACGATCGAATCTCGGGCAAGTAACATACCGATGGACAAAGGGAATTGCATACGGGATTGATTGAATCCCCGACATCGTGGTTCATCCGATGAGATCATCGTGGAACATGTGGGAGCCAACATGGGTATCCAGATCCCGCTGTTGGTTATTGACCGGAGAACGTCTCGGTCATGTCTGCATGGTTCCCGAACCCGTAGGGTCTACACACTTAAGGTTCGATGACGCTAGGGTTATAGGGAAAGTATGTACGTGGTTACCGAATGTTGTTCGGAGTCCCGGATGAGATCCCGGACGTCACGAGGAGTTCCGGAATGGTCCGGAGGTAAAGATTTATATATGGAAAGTTGTTGTTCGGGTTCCGGGAAAAGTTCGGGTTTTTTCGGTATTGTACCGGGAAGCTTCCAGAAGATTCCGGAGGATTCCGGAGGGGTCCGGAGGTCCGGAAAATGTTCCACCACGTCCAATACAGTAGCATGGGCTGTAAGGGGGCGCCCTAGCCTTAATGGGCCAGGGGCACCAGCCCCCCAAGGCCCATGCGCATGGGAGAGGGGAAACCCTAAGGGGGAGGGCCTCCACTTGACTTGGGAGGCACTCCTTTCCCCTTTGGCCGCCCCCCAAGCCCCATCTAGGGCTGGCCGCACCCCTTGAGGGGGGAAACCCTAGATGGGGGCGCAGCCCTCCCCCTCCGCTATATATATTGAGGTTTTGGGGCTGCCATAGATATGAGAACGTCTCCTTTTGGCGCAGCCCTACCCCTCTTCCTCCTCCTCCTCTCCCGCGGTGCTTGGCGAAGCCCTGCGGGATTGCCACGCTCCTCCACCACCACCATGCCGTCGTGTTGCTGCTGGATGGAGTCTTCCCCAACCTCTCCCTCTCTCCTTGCTGGATCAAGGCGTGGGAGACGTCACCGGGCTGCACGTGTGTTGAACGCGGAGGCACCGTTCTTTCGGTGCTTAGATCGGAATCAACCGCGATCTGAATCGCTACGAGTACGACTCCCTCATCCGCGTTCTTGCAACGCTTCCGCATCGCGAGCTACAAGGGTATGTAGATTCACTCCCCTTCCCCTCGTTGCTAGATTACTCCATAGATTGATCTTGGTGATGCGTAGAAAATTTTGAATTTCTGCTACGTTCCCCAACAGTGGCATCATGAGCTAGGTCTATTCGTAGTTTCTATGCACGAGTAGAACACAAAGTAGTTGTGGGCGTCGATGTTGTCAATTCTTCTTGCCGCTACTAGTCTTATCTTGTTTCGGCGGCATTGTGGGATGAAGCGGCCCGGACCGACCTTACACGTACGCTTACGTGAGACAGGTTCCACCGACTGACATGCACTAGTTGCATAAGGTGGCTAGCGGGTGTCTGTCTCTCCTACTTTAGTCAGAACGGATTCGATGAAAAGGGTCCTTATGAAGGGTAAATAGAAATTGGCATATCACGTTGTGGTCTTACGTAGGTAATAAACGTTCTTGCTAGAAACCTATACAAACCACGTAAAAACTTGCAACAACAATTAGAGGACGTCTAACTTGTTTTTGCAGCAAGTGCTATGTGATGTGATATGGCCAGAAGATATGATGAATGATATATGTGATGTATGAGATTGATCATATTCTTGTAATAGGGATCACGACTTGCATGTCGATGAGTATGACAACCGGCAGGAGCCATAGGAGTTGTCTTTATTTTTTGTATGACCTGCGTGTCATTGAATAACGCCATGTAAATTACTTTACTTTATTGCTAAGCGCGTTAGCCATAGAAGTAGAAGTAATCGTTGGCGTGACGACTTCATGAAGACACAATGATGGAGATCATGATGATGGAGATCATGGTGTCATGCCGGTGACAAAGATGATCATGGTGCCCCGAAGATGGAGATCAAAGGAGCATGATGATATTGGCCATATCATGTCACTATTTGATTGCATATGATGTTTATCATGTTTTGCATCTTATTTGCTTAGAACGACGGTAGCAAGTAGGATGATCCCTTATAATAATTTCAAGAAAGTGTTCACCCTAACTGTGCACCGTTGCGAAGGTTCGTCGTTTCGAAGCACCACGTGATGATCGGGTGTGGTAGATTCTTACGTTCGAATACAATGGGTGTTGACGAGCCTAGCATGTACAGACATGGCCTCGAAACACACGCAATATACTTAGGTTGACTTGACGAGCCTAGCATGTACAGACATGGCCTCGGAACACGGAGGACCGAAAGGTCGAGCATGAGTCGTATAGAAGATACGATCAACATGGAGATGTTCACCGATCTTGACTAGTCCGTCTCACGTGATGATCGGACACGGCCTAGTTAAACTCGGATCATGTTTCACTTAGATGACCAGAGGGATGTCTATCTGAGTGGGAGTTCATAATCAGATGAACTTCATTATCATGAACATAGTCAAAAAGGTATTTGCAAATTATGTCATAGCTTGCGCTTTAGTTCTACTGGTTAAGATATGTTCCTAGAGAAAATTTAGTTGAAAGTTCGTAGTAGCAATTATGCGGACTGGGTCCGTAAACTGAGGATTGTCCTCATTACTGCACAGAAGGCTTATGTCCTTAATGCACCGCTCGGTGTGCTGAACCTCAGCGTCGTCTGTAGATGTTACAAAACATCTGACATACACGTTTTGATAACTACGTGATAGTTCGGTGCGGTTTAGAATTGTGGCACCCAAGACATTTTTGAAACGTCGCAGAACATGTGAGATGTTCCGAAGACTGAAATTGGGATTTCAGACTAGTGCCCACGTCAAGAGGTATGAGACCTCCGACAAGTTTCTTAAGCCTGCAAACTAAGGGAGAAAAGCTCAATCGTTGAGCATGTGCTCAGATTGTCTGAGTGCCACAATCGCTTGAATCGAGTGGGAGTTAATCTCCCAGATGAGATAGTGATAGTTCTCCATAGTCACTGCCACCAAGCTAGTAGAGCTTCGTGATGAACTATAACATATCAAGGATAGTTATGATGATCCTTGAGCTATTCGCGATGTTTGACACCGCGAGAGTAGAAATCAAGAAGGAGCATCAATTGTTGATGGTTAGTAAAACCACTAGTTTAAGAAGGGCAAGGGCAAAAGGGATACTTCATGAAACAGCAAGTCGTTTGCTGCTCTAGTGAAGAATCCCAAGGTTGAACCCAAACCCGAGACTAAGTGCTTCTGTAATAAGAGGAACGGTCACTGAAGCAGTACTACCCTAGATACTTGGTAGATGAGAAGGCAGGCAAGGTCGACAGAAGTATATGGGATATACGTTATATGAATGTGTACTTTACTAGTACTCCTAGCAGCACCAGGGTATTAGATACTGGTTCGGTTGCTAAGTGTTAGTAACTCGAAATAAAAGCTGTGGAATAAATGGAGACTAGCTAAAGGTGAGATGACGATATGTGTTGGAAGTGTTTCCAAGGTTGATGTGATCAAGCATCGCACGCTCCCTCTACCATCGAGATTTGGTGTTTGCGTTGAACATGATTGGATTATGTTTATCGCAAAACGGTTATTCATTTAAGGAGAATAATGGTTACTCTGTTTATTTGAATAATACCTTCAATGGTCTTGCACCTAAAATGAATCTCGATCGTAGTGATACACATGTTCATGCCAAAAAGATATAAGATAGTAATGATAGTACCACATACTTGTGGCACTGCCACTTGAGTCATATTGGTATAGAACGCATGAAGAAGCTCCATGTGGATGGATCTTTGGACTCACTCATTTTTGAAAAGATTGAGACATGCGAACCATGTCTATTGGTATATATGCATGAAGAAACTCCATACAGATGGATCGTTTAGACTCACTTGATTATGAATCACTTGAGACATGCAAATCATACCACATGGGCAAGATGACTGAAAGTCCTCGTTTTCAGTAAGATGGAACAAGAGAGCAACTTATTGGAAGTAATACATTTTGATGTACGCAGTCCAATGAATGCTGAGGCACGCAGTGGATATCGTTATGTTCTCACTTCACAGATGATTTGAGTAGATGCTGAGTGTATTTACTTGATGAAACACTAGTCTGAATTATTGAAAGGTTCAAGTAATTTCAGAGTGAAGTTGAAGATCGTCGTAACAAGAGGATAAAATATTTGTGATATGATAATAGAGATGAGTATCTGAGATACGAGTTTAGCACACAATTGAGACATTGTGGAAAGTGTTTCACAATTAATACCGCCTGGAACACCATAGTGTGATGGTGTGTCCGAACATCACAACTGCACCCTATTGGATATGGTGCACACCATGATGTTTCTTATCAAATTACCACTATCGTTTATGGGTTAGGCATTAGAGACAACCACATTCACTTTAAAAGGGGCACCACGCAATTCCGTTGAGACGACACCGTTTATAGAAACCTAAGTTGTCGTTTCTTAAAAGTTTGGGGCTGCGATGCTTATGTGAAAAAGTTTCAGGCTGATAAGCTCAAACCCAAAGCGGATAAATGCATCTTCATAGAATACCCAAAAACAGTTGGGTATACCTCCTATTTCAGATCTGGAAGCAAAAGTAATTGCTTCTAGAAATGAGTCCTTTCTTGAGGAAAAGTTTCTCTCGAAATAATTGAGTGGGAGGATGGTGGAGACTTGATAAGGTTATTGAATCCTCGCTTCAACTAGTGTGTAGCAGGGCACAGGAAGTTGTTCCTGTGGCACCTACACCAATTGAAGTGGAAGCTTATGATAGTGATCATGAAACTTCGGATCAAGTCACTACCAAACCTCGTAGGACGACGAGGATGCGCACTACTTCAGAGTGGTACGTGATCCTGTCTGAGATATCATGTTGTTGGACAATACTGAACCTACGAGCTATGGAGAAGCGATGGTGGGCCCATATTTCGACAAATGGTTAGAAACCATGAAATCCGAGATAAATGGATCTTTGAGAAGAAGACGGACGTGGACGGTAATGTTACCGTCTATGAAGCTCGACTTGTGGCAAAGAGTATTTTCACAAGTTCAAGGAGTTGACTACGATGAGTTTTTCTCATCCGTAGCGATGCTTAGGTCCGTCGGAATCATGTTAGCATTAGCTACATTTATGAAATCTGGCAGATGGATGTCAAAACAAGTTTCCTTACCAGTTTTCGTAAGGAAAGGTTGTATGTGATACAATCAGAAAGGTTTTGTCGATCCTAAGGATGCTAAAAGGTATGCTAGCTCCAGCGATCCTTCCATGGATTAGAGCAAGCATCTCGGAGTCAGAATATACGCTTTGATGGGGTGATCAAAGTTTTTGGGTTTATACAAAGTTTGTTAGAAACTTGTATTTACAATAGAGTGAGTGGGAGCGCTACAACATTTCTGATAAGTATATGTGAATGACATATTGTTGATCCGAAATGATGTAAAATTTCTGGAAAGCATAAAGGGTTGTTTGAAAGGAGTTTTTCAAAGGAAGACCTGGATAAAGCTACTTACATATTGGGCATCAAGATCCATAGAGATAGATCAAGACGCCTGATGATACTTTCAAAAGACAGCACACCTTGACATGATTTTGAAAGAGTTCAAAATAGATCAGCAAAGAAGGAGTTCTTGGCTGTGTTACAAGGTGTGAGTATTGAGTGAGACTCAAGACCTGACCACAGCAGAAGATAGAGAAAGGACGAAGGTCGTCCCCTATGCTTTAGACGTAGGCTCTATAGTATGCTATGCTGTGTACCGCACATGTAGTGTGCCTTGCCATGAGTTGGTCAAGAGGGTACAATGGTGATCCGGGAAAGGATCTCATGACAGCGGTCGAACTTATCCTTAGTACCTAGTGGATTAAGGAATTTTCTCGATTATGGAGGTGGAAAGGAGTTCGTCGTAAAGGGTTACGTCGATGCGAACTTTGACACTAATCCGGATGACTCTGAGTAGTAAACCGGATTCGTATAGTAGAGCAATTATTTGAAATGGCTCCAAATAGCGCGTGGTAGCATCCACAAAGATGACATGGATATTCGTAAAGCACACACGAATCTGAAAGGTTCAGACCCGTTGACTAATAACCTCTCTCACAAGCATAACATGATCAAACCAGAACTCATTGAGTGTTAATCACATAGAGATGTGAACTAGATTGTTGACTCTAGTAAACTCTTGGGTGTTGGTCACATGGTGATGTGACCTGTCAGTGTTAATCGCATGGTGATGTGAACTAGATTATTGACTCTAGTGCAAGTGGGAGACTGTTGGAAATATGCCCTAGAGGCAATAATAAATAGGTTATTATTATATTTCCTTGTTCATGATAATCGTTTATTATCCATGCTAGAATTGTATTGATAGGAAACTCAGATACATGTGTGGATACATAGACAACACCATGTCCCTAGTAAGCCTCTAGTTGACTAGCTCGTTGATCAATAGATGGTTACGGTTTCCTGACCATGGACATTGGATGTCGTTGATAACGGGATCACATCATTAGGAGAATGATGTGATGGACAAGACCCAATCCTAAGCCTAGCACAAGATCGTGTAGTTCGTTTGCTCAGAGCTTTTCTAATGTCAAGTATCACTTCCTTAGACCATGAGATTGTGCAACTCCCGGATACCGTAGGAATGCTTTGGGTGTGCCAAACGTCACAACGTAACTGGGTGGCTATAAAGGTGCACTACGGGTATCTCCGAAAGTGTCTGTTGGGTTGGCACGAATCGAGACTGGGATTTGTCACTCCGTGTAAACGGAGAGGTATCTCTGGGCCCACTCGGTAGGACATCATCATAATGTGCACAGTGTGATCAAGGAGTTGATCACGGGATGATGTGAGTTACGGAACGAGTAAAGAGACTTGCCGGTAACGAGATTGAACAAGGTATAGGGATACCGACGATCGAATCTCGGGCAAGTAACATACCGATGGACAAAGGGAATTGCATACGGGATTGATTGAATCCCCGACATCGTGGTTCATCCGATGAGATCATCGTGGAACATGTGGGAGCCAACATGGGTATCCAGATCCCGCTGTTGGTTATTGACCGGAGAACGTCTCGGTCATGTCTGCATGGTTCCCGAACCCGTAGGGTCTACACACTTAAGGTTCGATGACGCTAGGGTTATAGGGAAAGTATGTACGTGGTTACCGAATGTTGTTCGGAGTCCCGGATGAGATCCCGGACGTCACGAGGAGTTCCGGAATGGTCCGGAGGTAAAGATTTATATATGGAAAGTTGTTGTTCGGGTTCCGGGAAAAGTTCGGGTTTTTTCGGTATTGTACCGGGAAGCTTCCAGAAGATTCCGGAGGATTCCGGAGGGGTCCGGAGGTCCGGAAAATGTTCCACCACGTCTAATACAGTAGCATGGGCTGTAAGGGGGCGCCCTAGCCTTAATGGGCCAGGGGCACCAGCCCCCCAAGGCCCATGCGCATGGGAGAGGGGAAACCCTAAGGGGGAGGGCCTCCACTTGACTTGGGAGGCACTCCTTTCCTCTTTGGCCGCCCCCCAAGCCCCATCTAGGGCTGGCCGCACCCCTTGAGGGGGGAAACCCTAGATGGGGGCGCAGCCCTCCCCCTCCGCTATATATATTGAGGTTTTGGGGCTGCCATAGATATGAGAACGTCTCCTTTTGGCGCAGCCCTACCCCTCTTCCTCCTCCTCCTCTCCCGCGGTGCTTGGCGAAGCCCTGCGGGATTGCCACGCTCCTCCACCACCACCATGCCGTCGTGTTGCTGCTGGATGGAGTCTTCCCCAACCTCTCCCTCTCTCCTTGCTGGATCAAGGCGTGGGAGACGTCACCGGGCTGCACGTGTGTTGAACGCGGAGGCACCGTTCTTTCGATGCTTAGATCGGAATCAACCGCGATCTGAATCGCTACGAGTACGACTCCCTCATCCGCGTTCTTGCAACGCTTCCGCATCGCGATCTACAAGGGTATGTAGATTCACTCCCCTTCCCCTCGTTGCTAGATTACTCCATAGATTGATCTTGGTGATGCGTAGAAAATTTTGAATTTCTGCTACGTTCCCCAACATAGGATTGGGTCTTGTCCATCACATCATTCTCCTAATGATGTGATCCCGTTATCAATGACATCCAATGTCCATGGTCAGGAAACCATAACCATCTATTGATCAACGAGCTAGTCAACTAGAGGCTTACTAGGGACATGTTGTGGTCTACGTATTCACACATGTATTACGGTTTCCAGTTAATACAATTATAGCATGAACAACAGACAATTATCATGAACAAGGAAATACAATAATAACCATTTTATTATTGCCTCTAGGGCATATTTCCAACAGTCTCCCACTTTCCCTAGATTCAATAATCTAGTTCACATCACCATGTGATTAACACTCAAAGTTCACATAGCCATGTGACTAATACCCAAGAGTTTACTAGAGTCAATAATCTAGTTCACATCACCATGTGATTAACACTCAATGAGTTCTAGGGTTTGATCATGTTATGCTTACGAGAGAGGTTTTAGTCAACGGGTCTGCAACATTCAGATCCGTGTGTGCTTTACAAATCTCTATGTCATCTTGTAGATGCAGCTACCACGCGCTACTTGGAGCTATTCCAAATAACTGCTCTACTATATGAATCCGGTTCACTACTCAGAGTCATCCGGATTTGTGTCAAAGTTTGCATCGACGTAACCCTTTACGACGAACCCCCTTTCCACCTCCATAATAGAGAAAATTCCTTAGTCCACTAGATACTAAGGATAAGTTCGACCGCTGTCATATGATCCCTTCCTGGATCACTATTGTACCCCTTGACTAACTCATGGCAAGGCACACTTCAGGTGCGGTACACAGCATAGCATATTGTAGAGCCTACGTCTAAAGCATAGGGGACGACCTTCGTCCTTTCTCTTTCTTCTGCCATGGTTGGGTCTTGAGTCTTACTCAATACTCACACCTTGTAACACAGCCAAGAACTGCTTCTTTGCTGATCTATTTTGAACTCCTTCAAAATCTTGTCACGGTATGTATTCATTTGAAAGTACTATTAAGCGTTTTTGATCTATCCTTATAGATCTTGATGCTCAATGTTCAAGTAGCTTAATCCAGGTTTTCCATTAAAAACACTTTTCAAATAACCCTGGATGCTTTCTAGAAATTCTACATCATTTCTGATCAACAATATGTTAACAACATATACTCATCAAAAATTCTATAGTGCTCCCACTCACTTCTTTGGAAATACAAGTTTCTCATGAACCTTGTATAAACCCAAAATCTTTGATCATCTCATCAAAGCGTTCATTCCAACTCCGAGATGCTTACTCCAATCCTTAGAAGGATTGCTGGAGCTTTGCATACTTGTTAGCATCTTTCAGGATTGACAAAACCTTCTGGTTGTATCACATACAACCTTTCCTCAAGAAAATCGTCGAGGAAACAATGTTTTGACATCCTATCTGCAAGATTTCATAAATAATGCAGTAACTGCTAATATAATTCTAACAGACTCTTAGCATCGCTACGAGTGAGAAAGTCTCATCGCAGTCAACTCCTTGAACTTGCCGGAAAACATCTTAACGACAAGTCAAGCTTTCTTAATGGTGACACTTACCATCATTGTCTGTGTTCCCTTTAAAATCCATCTATACCCAACAGCCTTACGACCATCAAGTAGTTCTTTCAAAGTCTATACTTTGTTTTCATACATGGATCCTCTCGGATTTTATGGCCTCAAGCCATTCGTCAGAATCCGGGCCCACCATCGCTTCTCCATAGCTCGTAGGTTCATTGTTGTCTAGCAACATGACTTCCAAGACAGGATTACGTACCACTCTGAAGTAGTACGCATCCTTGTCGTCCTATGAGGTTTGGTAGTGACTTGATCTAAAGTTTCATGATCACTATCATAAGCTTCCACTTCAATTGGTGTAGGTGCCACAGGAACAACTTCCTGTGCCCTGCTACACATTAGTTGAAGTGACGGTTCAATGACCTCATCAAGTCTCCACCATCCTCCCACTCAATTCTTTCTAGAGAAACTTTTCCTCGAGAAAGGACCCGTTTCTAGAAACAATCAGTTTTGCTTCCAGATCTGAAATAGGAGGTATACCCAACTGTTTTGGGTATTCTATGAAGATGCATTTATCCGCTTTGGGTTCGAGCTTATCAGCCTGAAACTTTTTCACATAAGTGTCGCAGCCCCAAACTTTTAAGAGACGACAACTTAGGTTTCTCTAAACCATAGTTCATACGGTGTCGTCTCAACGGAACTGCGTGGTGCCCTATTTAAAGTGAATGCGGTTGTCTCTAATGCCTAACCCATAAACGATAGTTGTAATTCGATAAGAGACATCATGGTATGCACCATATCCAATAGGGTGCAGTTATGATGTTCAGACAGACCATCACAATATGGTGTTCCAGGCGGTATTAGTCGTGAAACAATTTCCACAATTTCTTAATTGTGTGCCAAACTCGTAACTCAGATATTCATCTCTATGATCGTATCACAGACATTTTATCCTCTTGTCACGACGATCTTCAACTTCACTCTGAAATTATTTGAACCTTTCAATAATTCAAACTTGTGTTTCATCAAGTAAATATTCTCAGCATCTACTCATATCATCTGTGAACTAAGAACATAACGATATCCACTGCGGGCCTCAGCACTCATTGGACTGCACACATCAAATGTACTACTTCCAACAAGTTGCTCTCTTGTTCCATCTTACTGAAAACGAGGCCTTTCAGTCATCTTGCCCATGTGGTATGATTTGCATGTCTCAAGTGATTCAAAATCAAGTGAGTCCAAATGATCCATCTGTATGGACTTTCTTCATGCATATATACTAATAGACATGGTTCACATGTCTCAATCTTTTCAAAAACGAGTGAGTCCAAAGATCCATCAACATGGAGCTTCTTCATGCGTTTTATACCAATATGACTCAAGTGGCAGTGCCACAAGTATGTGGTACTATGATTACTATCTTATATCTTTTGGCATGAACATGTGTATCACTACTATCGAGATTCAATAAACCATTCATTTTAGGTGCAAGACCATTGAAGGTATTATTCAAATAGACAGAGTAACCATTATTCTCCTTTAATGAATAACCGTATTGCGATAAACATAATCCAATCATGTCTATGCTCAACGCAAACACCAAATAATTATTATTCAGGTTTAACCCCAATCTCGATGGTAGAGGGAGCATGCGATGCTTGATCACATCAACCTTGGAAACACTTCCAACACATATCGTCATCTCACCTTTAGCTAGTCTTCGTTTATTCTGCAACTTTTATTTCAAGTTACTAACACTTAGCAACCGAACCGGTATCTAATACCCTGGTGCTACTAGGAGTACTAGTAAAGTACACATTAATATAATGTATATCCAATATACTTCTGTCGACCTTGCTAGCCTTCTCATCTACGAAGTATCTAGGGTAGTTCTGCTTCAGTGACCGTTCCCCTCATTTCAGAAGCACTTAGTCTCGGGTTTGGGTTCAACCTTGGGTTTCTTCACTAGAGCAGCTACTGATTTGCCGTTTCATGAAGTATCCCTTCTTGCCCTTGCCCTTCTAGAAACTAGTGGTTTTACTAACCATCAACAATTGATGCTCCTTCTTGATTTCTACTTTCGCGGTGTCAAACATCGCGAGTTGCTCAAGGATCATCATGTCTATCCCTGATATGTTATATTTCATCACGAAGCTCTAATAGCTTGGTGGCAGTGACTATGGAGAACCATCACTATCTCATCTGGAAGATTAACTCCCACTCGATTCAAGTGATTGTAGTACTCAGACAATCTGAGCACATGCTCAACGATTGAGATTTTCTCCCTTAGTTTGCAGGCTTAAGAAACTTGTCAGAGGTCTCATACCTCTTGACGTGGGCATTAGTCTGAAATCCCAATTTCAGTCTTTGGAACATCTCATATGTTCTGCGACGTTTCAAAACCGTCTTTGGTGCCACAATTTTAAACCGTTAGCATCACACACTGAACTATCACGTAGTCATCAAAACGTGTATGTCAGATGTTTCGTAACATCTACAGACGACGCTCGAGGTTCAGCACACCGAGCGGTGCATTAAGGACATAAGCCTTCTGTGCAGCAATGAGGACAATCCTCAGTTTACGGACCCAGTCCGCATAATTACTACTATCAACTTTCAACTAAATTTTCTCTAGGAACATATCTTAGTAGAACTAAAGCGTAAGCTACGACATTATTTGCAAATACCTTTTGACTATGTTCATGATAATTAAGTTCATCTGATTATTTAATGAACTCCCACTTAGATAGACATCCCTCTAGTCATCTAAGTGATACATGATCCGAATCGACTAGGCCGTGTCCGATCATCACGTGAGACGGACTAGTCATCATCGGTGAACATCTCCATGTTGATCGTATCTACTATACGACTCATGTTCGACCTTTCGGTCTCTTGTGTTCCGAGGCCATGTCTGTACATGCTAGGCTCGTCAAGTCAACCTAAGTGTTTTGCTTGTGTTCCGAGGCCATGTCTGTACATGCTAGGCTCGTCAACACCCGTTGTATGCGAACGTTAGAATCTATCACACCCGATCATCACGTGGTGCTTCGAAATAACGAACCTTCGCAACGGTGCACAGTTAGGGGGAACACATCTCTTGAAATTTTAGTGAGGGATCATCTTATTTATGCTACCGTCGTTCTAAGCAAATAAGATGTAAACATGACAAACATCACATGCAAATCATAAAGTGACATGATATGACCAATATCATCTTGCGCCTTTGATCTCCATCTTCGAGGCGCGGCATGATCACCTTCGTCACCGGCATGACACCATGATCTCCATCATCGTGTCTTCATGAAGTTGTCTCGCCAACTATTACTTCTACTACTATGGCTAACGGTTAGCAATAAAGTAAAGTAATTACATGGCGTTTTCATTGACACGCAGGTCATACAATAAATTAAGACAACTCCTATGGCTCCTGCCGGTTGTCATACTCATGGACATGCAAGTCGTGATTCCTATTACAAGAACATGATCAATCTCATACAACACATATATAATTCATCACATCCTTTTGGCCATATCACATCACATAGCATACCCTGCAAAAACAAGTTAGACGTCTTCTAATTGTTGTTGCATGTTTTACGTGGCTGCTATGGGTTTCTAGCAAGAACGTTTCTTACCTACGCAAAAGCCACAACGGTGATATGCCAATTGCTATTTACCCTTCATAAGGACCCTTTTCATCGAATCTGATCCAACTAAAGTGGGAGAGACAGACACCCGCTAGCCACCTTATGCATCAAGTGCATGTCAGTCGGTGGAACCTGTTTCACGTAAGAGTACGTGTAAGGTCGGTCCGGGCCGCTTCATCCCACAATGCCGCCGAATTAAGATAAGACTAGTAACGGCAAGCAAATTGAACAAATCATCGCCCACAACTACTTTGTGTTCTACTCGTGCATAGAATCTACGCATAGACCTAGCTCATGATGCCACTGTTGGGGAACGTAGCAGAAATTCAAAATTTTCCTACGTGTCACCAAGATCAATCTAGGAGATGCTAGCAACGAGAGGGGAGGAGTGCATCTACATACCCTTGTAGATCGCGAGCGGAAGCATTCAAGAGAACGGGGTTGATGGAGTCGTACTTGTCGTGATCCAAATCACCGATGATCCTAGCGCCGAACGGACGGCACCTCCGCGTTCAACACACGTACGGAGCGGGGACGTCTCCTCCTTCTTGATCCAGCAAGGGGGTAGGAGAAGTTGATGGAGATCCAGCAGCACGACGGCATGGTGGTGGAAGTAGCGGGATCCCGGCAGGGCTTCGCCAAGCGCAAGCGGGGAGGAAGAGGTGTCACGGGAGGGAGGGAGGCGCCAGGGCTTGGGGTGCTGCTCCCATGCGCCTCCCCACTATATATAGGGGTGGAGGGGGCTGGTTTCTTGCCCTCCAAGTCCATTGGGGGCGTTGGCAAAGGTGGGGGAAAGAAATCCCATCATTTCCCTTCCCCACCGATTGTTATCCCCCTTTTTTAGGGATCTTGATCTTATCCCTTCGGGATATGATCTTATTCCTTCTAAGGTGGGATCTTGGTGCGCCTTGACCAGGGGTGTGGGGCCTTGCCCCCACTACCCACGTTCATGTGGGTCCCCCCATGCAGGTGGGCCCCACTTTGGAACCTTCTAGAACCTTCCCGGTACAATACCGAAAAATCCCGAACATTTTCCGGTGGGCAAAATAGGACTTCCCATATATAAATCTTTACCTCCGGACCACTCCGGAACTCCTCATGACGTCCGGGATCTCATCCGGGACTCCGAACAACTTTCGGTTAACCGCATACTAATATCTCTACAACTCTAGCGTCACCGAACCTTAAGTGTGTAGACCCTACGGGTTCGGGAACCATGCAGACATGACCGAGACGACTCTCCGGTCAATAACCAACAGCGGGATCTGGATACCCATGTTGGCTCCCACATGTTCCACGATGATCTCATCGGATGAACCACGATGTCGAGGATTCAATCAATCCCGTATACAATTCCCTTTGTCAATCGGTACGTTACTTGCCCGAGATTCGATCGTCGGTATCCCAATACCTTGTTCAATCTCGTTACCGGCAAGTCACTTTACTCGTACCGTAATGCATGATCCCGTGACCAAACACTTGGTCACATTGAGCTCATTATGATGATGCATTACCGAGTGGGCCCAGAGATACCTATCCGTCATACGGAGTGACAAATCCCAGTCTCGATTCGTGCCAACCCAACAGACACTTTCGGAGATACCTGTAGTGCACCTTTATAGCCACCCAGTTATGTTGTGACGTTTGGTACACCCAAAGCATTCCTACGGTATCCGGGAGTTGCACAATCTCATGGTCTAAGGAAATGATACTTGACATTAGAAAAGCTCTAGAAAACGAACTACACGATCTTGTGCTATGCTTAGGATTGGGTCTTGTCCATCACATCATTCTCCTAATGATGTGATCCCGTTATCAATGACATCCAATGTCCATGGTCAGGAAACCATAACCATCTATTGATCAACGAGCTAGTCAACTAGAGGCTTACTAGGGACATGTTGTGGTCTATGTATTCACACATGTATTACGGTTTACAGTTAATACAATTATAGCATGAACAACAGACAATTATCATGAACAAGGAAATACAATAATAACCATTTTATTATTGCCTCTAGGGCATATTTCCAACACAAAGTGTCTTGGGTCTCCTGTTGCAGCTGGCTCTACTAACCAAGAGCCCGCTTCTCTTCTCTTTCCTCGAACTAATAAGCACATATATACTATTCCTTATAGCCAGACTACCCACAGTGGGAGTAACCTAGGTAGTAACATCACACATATCTAGATAAAATAGATGATGTGGCAAGCAATAAATGAAGAAATGGAGGAAAGTGGATATGTGTGATGTTACTACCTATGTCACTCCCACTGTGGGTATACTCTTAATTACTATAGTACGAGACTACCCACAATGGGAGTAGCATAGGTAGTAACATCACACATATCTAGATAAAGTAGATGATGCGGCAAGCAATAAATGAAGAAAGAGAGGAAAGTAGTAACATAGCTAGTTACTAGTAGTATGAGTAACATCACATGTACATATCAAGGCAAGATGTGTCTATAGCCTAATAAATGAAGTGTTGCATGTTACCACACATATATGTTACTCCCCACTATAGAGGTAGTAACATAGACTAGTGTAACACATGGGCATGTTACTAGTCTATGTTACTACCCATTGTGGCTAGTCTGAGTAACATCACACATCTCAAGGCAAGATGAGTCTATAGCCTAATAAATGAAGTGTTGCATGTTACTACACATATGTTACGCCCCACTATAGAGGTAGTAACATAGGCTAGTAACATTCTATGTTACTACCCATTGTGGCTAGTCTTATGTCACTAGATCTATTGTGTACTTACTTGCTCTCATAATGCATAGTATCATAGAGTAGCTAGTATCATATGTAGTACTTTATTTATATTGTCATGCATGACACATAGTAGCATAACATTTATTATGATACGGTTTCATGATATGATTCTTAACCGTCTCTTTCTTCATTTAATTAATTCTATGACAACTCATCAAAATTGCCTAGTTGGCATGCATGGTACTAGCTATGACACCCCCTTACTATCAGCCTAGCAAAGGTATACATATCATTTGTGCGTCACTCTGTGAGTTTTCATCCATTTGTTCGAGAAGCGGGAGAAGTTTCAAACATTTCGGTCGCGAGGTGCGGCCACCGGCGTAGGCCTAGTTGTTATTTAAATTACAGAAAATTCAGATGGAGTTTGGACATCATCAAAATCGATGTGTGCCTGTGGCGTGCTCTCACGACCCCGTGGAAAAAAATTTGTAAAGTTTGGCACAAGTTTTGATGACTGCTCCTTCCAAACCGGAGCATCTCACATGAAGGATCATGGTTTTCCAAAAGGAGACGTGTCAATTCAAACTCCTGTGGCCGGTGAATTCATCGTTTGGCCTCATAAAAATTTCCATGGTACGCAATCACGATTATACCACGGGTTTGATTTTCTGGCGCATTTCAGGTATCGTTAGCTATATTTAAGACAGTTTTTGATATTAACGTGCATTTTGTGTATAAAAATAAAATTACAACCGGAACTACATGTGCTGTCGAAAGGGATGAGGATCGCCGTTCGATCTGGGAGCATCCAACTGTGCAGACGTATGATCCGTGGGGTTTGGGTTCTGGCCAATCAGAAAGCATGACTCAGATCATGGGCGGGGTGGTGGCGGGGTTTGGTCGGCACACGGCTTTCATCAACGAACCGTGTGCTATTCGTAAACCAGATTGCATATTTTTGTTCACACATACTGTAGTGAGATCGATTGAGTGTGCTACCTCTATGATATAATAATAATAATACTACTACTAATAATAATAATAACAAAAAACAGTTCACATTCATTACCTGAGCTGACAGCATATCAAGGTCAACATATTAACGGTTCTTACATCAACAGAAAACTGGGCATAACTCACAAATTCAGTACACGCGACAGTTCTAAATTAAACGAATTAAGTTGCATGGTAGGCATAAAGACCAGTCTTACAGCTTAGTTCCCATGTACATGGGGGAACTGGGATCATTAAGTTGACCCCGAATGAACTTGGGGTTTTTGATGATTTTAAACTTCTTCTCTTTTGCATTGGTGCGTGATCCCTTGGCTGGCAACTCATCAAATTCATCGTACTCGTCCTGATCGGCAGCATCGTCGACACCCAGTACCCTTCTCTTCCCATGCATCACTAAATGGCCGTTCTTATGCAAGGGGTCTTCCACAAAGAAAATCTGGGTGGCATCACTGGCAAGAATGAATGGGTCCGCGTGATATGCCATCGTTGTCCTGTTAACACAGGTCTTCCTGTACTCATCAATCCTTACCTGACCAAGAGGGATCCATGCGCACCTGAATAATGCCACCTTAACTTTCACATAGTCAAGCTCCCAAATCTCTTTGATGGTTCCATAGTATACCCTTTTATCAGCTTCATTTGCAGTCATGCATTCTATTCGAACAGAGCTGTTCTGATATGAGGTTTCTTATCACGTTCCTCAGTGTAGAACGTGTATCCATTTATGTCCTATGCTTGGTACGTCAGCACCGTAGGTGATGGCTTTTGTGCCAACCACGTAGCAATGTCATCGATGGATCCTTGTGCCAAATGATTCTTCAGCCATTCGGCGTAGTTCTTAGTGTGCTCCTTCATCTCCACCTCTGATGAAGGCACCATTGGTAAGAATCTTTGGCGTATCTCCGCCAAGTGTTCTTCAGCATAAGCGGTGAGAACTGGGCTGTTAAGCAGTACCGTCAAATGGGCTTTCTCTGCCAATTCTCTGGGTGTAGCCATTTTCTTGCCAGCAAGGACTGGGTTACCTTTCAGCCTTCCCTCGTGGCGAGAGAGGGGCAAACCTATAGGTCTTTGTTTCATGTATTCGGTGCAAAACTCAACCACCTCCTCCGCGGTATAACCTTGTAGGATCCTTGCCTCTGGATGGTTTCGGTTCCGACAAAAGCGCTTCAGGATTCCCATGAACCGCTCGAAGGGATACATGTTGCGAAGAAACACAGGACCACAATACTTTATCTCGTCGACAAGATGCACAGTGAGATGGACCATGATATCAAAGAATGACGGTGGGAAAAACATCTCTAGGTTGGACAATATTCTTGCAATATCATCTTGCATATGATCCAACTCTTCAGGATCTACAACTTGCTGCCATAGTTGGTTGAAGAAATCACAGAGGTCAATGAGTATGTTTCTTATATCTTTGTCCATCAGATTCCTGATGGACACCGAGAGGATTTGAGTCAACATTACGTGGCAATAATGTGACGTCATGTGTCCCAACCTCATTTTACCTGAGCTCACATCCATGAGACTTCTGATGTTTGCGGAGTAGGAAGAGGGTGTCTTAACTGACAACAAATAGGTGAAGAATTGTGTTGCTTCTTTTGTACTGAAATTGTAACTCTGGCGAGCTTTGATGAATTTGTCATCATCTTCTGCTTCACTCTTACATTGTGATTGATCAGCAAGCATATCGAGCCGTGAACCGTCACCATCCTTTCTTTTACCTTTAATCTTGAGGAGAGTACCAAGGATTCTTTCACATACGTTCTTCTCTACGTGCATGACATCGATGTAGTGACGTACACGTCGAATCTCCCAGTAAGGTAATTTCCAGAACACCAATTTCTTCTTAAACACTTGATCCTTGGGTGTTAGTTTCACCGTCAAAGGGTGGTTCTTGCCAAGCACAACATTAATTTTTTTAGCCATGTTGTGGACCACCACCCCTTCATAGGGTCTTGGGGCTGCTGCTGCCTCTGCCGTACCATCAAATTCAGCTTTCATCTTTCGGTATGGGTGATTTTTCCATAAGAACCTACGATGACGCAAATACACTGTTTTGTGCGAGTTGGGAAGTCTTCTGCTAGCTGTCCTATCCATGCATGTGACACACCCTACTTCTCCCCTTGTTTTCTGGCCTGATGTGTTGCCTAATGCTGGCATATCTTGAATGCTGTGCACCAGCATGGCATGTAGATCAAAAATCTCCTTTCTGTAAGCATGATAACATTTTACAGCAGGCACATCTATCCACACTATCAGCAGTTCTTCTACTAGTAGCTGAAAGTAAATGTCGATGTAATTTCCAGGTTGCTTCGGGCCCTGGATAATCATTGACATCATAATGTATTTTTTCTTCATACACAACCAAGGAGCTAGGTTATATATGCACAGAAGCACCAACCGTGTGATATGATTGGTGCTCATATCGCCAAAAGGATTCATCCCGTCAGTACACTCCCCGAGCCTTATACTTCTAGGATCCTTGGCAAAGTTTTCAAACTTTTTGTCGATTAATTCCCACTGAGCCCCATCTTTCGGGTGCCTCATATACATATACGCAATTCTCTCATCATGATGCCACCGCAACCTCTGTGCCTCTCTAGGGTTTGCAAACAAACGCCTCAACCTTGAATTAAAGGCAAGTACCAAACAACCTTGAATGGGACTCCTGTCTTGATCTCGTCGTCCAATTTTTACTTGTCCTTTGCTCTCCTGCGCTTGTATCGTGCATGCTTGCATGTGGGACATGCACGAAAATCTTTGTACTCACCACGGTACAATATACAATCATTCACACAAGCGTGTATCTTCTGTACTTCAAGTTCCAATGGGCAAACAAATTTCTTCGCTTCATTCGTGCTTCTGGGGAGCACACTATCTTCTGGAAGAGTTTCTTTCAAAAGACCTAACATCTCTGTGAAGCCCTTGTTTGATAGACCGTTTGCTGCTTTAAATCTAAGAAGCGCCAGGGTGGCACTCAACCTGGATTATTTCTTTTTGCAACCTGGATACAATTCTTTCTTGGAGTCCGCATCAATGGTTGGCAGATCCTTGTACCCAATCATATGCTTATCTGGGCCCTCGAAATTTGCAATCATAGCAGCAAAATCTGGCATATCAAGATCATCATCATTTGCGTCAACGTCTTGGTTTTGCAGTTGGCATTTCGGCTTTCCGGTGTTCCATTGGTAGCTTGACGCCTCTGCCCCGATGTTAGATTTAACATCCATGGGAAACTGATCGGGGTTTGGCATCTCGCATCTACATCCATGACCTCCTCTTCACCGTGTCTGGTCCAACATTTATATCCATCCATGAATCCCCTAGAGACTTAGTGCATCTGGACATCTGCAACTTCATGTGACTCTGTATTGGCACAATCAATACATGGACACAGGATGCAATCCGCATCACCAATTCTCCTCTTTGTACTTTCAGCCAAATTCATGAACTTTGTCATGCCACTGATAAAATCTGTGGTTTTCCGATTCTTCATCCATCGAGATCGTTCATCTGCAGCACACGAATGGTAATTAAAAACAAAACAACATTAATACATAGATTAACTACTGTCCAAAGATGCGTGGATAAATCACAAGGTTTTATTTTAATAATTACTAAGGGCGCTCCATGCTGTTATCCAGACGTGCTATGACAAAATTTAATGGCCAGTCAATTTACACGCAGAGTACTAGTACAACACTACACTTAGGAATTGAACACCTAAATTTAGCCACTCACAAAAAGCATACCTTAATTAATTAGCCGCGCGGCGACCTCCACCTAGCAGACAGACAAGTGCGATGCGGCGGCACGCCGAGATAGCAGGGTCGAGGAGCAAAGCTTAGTGCAGCTGTCGCCTGAAGTTCGACCTCCACTATCCCGCCATCGACCGCGATGGATGTGCTCGAATCACGCCGCCGCCGACCTCGATGGTTGAGCTCCTCTTATCTCCCGTCGCAGAACGAGGATTGACCTCCTATGACGCCGCCACCGCCCACCGACCGAGGATTGACCTCTTCTCCGGTAGCCGCTGCCTAGGCCGCCGCCGCCATCTCTATATGCAGAGCGGTTTTTTTGACAGATATCCACGGATCGGATGTTTACACGGTATCTCACCGTTACTCAATTATATGGACAGGATAGTACGTCACATACGGTTATGTAACGGCAACCGTGTGTAACCTGCGTTGTCTTATCACACGGTTTGGTGCGGAAATCATGTGTGACGTTGTAATACCTAACACAAACGACATGTACAAACAATGTGCCGTATACAACATATATATAGTGCCATTAGTAGTTCCCGACCATTAGCTTATCTCCACAGTTTCCCCATTTCCCCCAAATCCCTCCATAGCCTCCAAATTCCCTCGCGTGGCGCTGACATTGGGGGAATGCGGACGAGTGGTGCTGATGGTTTCGGTGCGGCTGCTCCTGCTCATATCGCCGCCACGACGGCGGTCGCCGCCGAGCACTTGCCTACGGTCATCAAAAGGCAGGTGTACTACGGATCCGAATCGTCCTGTCAGGTTCCAATCTATCCCGATCTTTTTTACCATGTCCAAAGTATGGCTCCTTGCTGAATCCGTCCTAAATGAGCCCCGCCCCCCAGGAAAGCGATCTGCCGCCGGATCCGGAGCATGCCTCCATACTCCCGCAACACGAGTTCGACTCCGAGTTTTGCACCACCGAGAAGTACCAAAAGCTGAGTTGTGTGCACAGGCACACTCCCGCTCGATGTGTATGCACGGAGGGATTCGACATTGGCAGGCGGTTTCTCATTTGCCCCTTAGAGGTTAGTGATAATTAAGTTCATCATTTTACTTCAGTTAATGCCACCGCTCATCCAGAATACTATTTAACATTGGCAGGGATATGAGGCTTGTGCCTTTGTTAACTGGCTGGATGAAGAATGGCATGGCAGGGCTCGGAGTGTTATCACCAAGCTCGCAGAAGTTAACGTAAAGCTGAAGAAGAAACTGGCCGATCTGGAATGTACAATTAGTATGATGAAGCAAGAAAGAATCAATCACAGGCAACAGATGAAAGCAAGAGACAGGAAGGAACTAGCATGTGTAGTTGTGGTTGTCGCATTAGCCATGTTCTATGCGCTGTTTGCAATGATGATTAGGGGTTTTGTTTGACAGTATTGCTAAAGCACATCTAGATGTGCTCTAAGTAATGCACATCTAGGTCCTATATATGCCATTGATGTTACGTGAAGATTCGTGTAGATATTTTTCTTTGTCTTTTTTCTTTTCCTTTCTAGTTTGATTATTACTGGCTTTATCAATAAGAAGAGCTCAATGTATTGCTTGCCAACTATCCTACTCCGTTCGTACCAGTATCGGTGCATAATCCCAAAACTCTTTCCTTGTTTTTGTCCTAAAAAAGGAAACCAGCTAAATAGCGAATAGGAGTCCTGCGCAACCCCGGGAATTTGGAGCGACTGGGTACAAATAATTACGGTTGATTATATCAGCGGTTAGATAATACATCAACCCCCGCTTCAATTAGCAGTTCCTCTTCTCTGCATACCCCGGTTAAGTGTCCACCATCTTCATCGTCCCCGGCAGGCCGCGCTACACACTGGCACTCACTCTGCAGCCATGTCGAGCGATAGCGAGGACAACAGTTCGGCCAACAGTCTGGCGCCCGATGATAGGTCAACATCGGAATCATCCCGCTTGTCTTCCATGAGTCCGGCGTCGAGCCCAGACCTTGATTATATCTGGTTCATGGAAGGGACGCCGCCTCCGGAGTCGTCAGACGACAACCAGACGGACGAGGAGCCATCGGAGGACGAAGAAGAGGACAACGATGATGATGAGGAGGAATGGTCGAACGAGGAGGAGGACGATGAAGACAGCAACGACGATGACGACGTCGGCGGCGATTAAAAGCCAACGGTCAGCAGCAAGAAGCGTCCTCGCCAAGATGATGTCGTGGGGCCATCCAACAAGAACAAGGACTAAATTAAGCAGAACGTATATATCTCTGTTTATCTTGTCAATCTCATCGCAGACGGTTAGTAAAATGTATTCGATAGAGATCTTCTACATTATCGCCAACAGGTTGGTTTGTTGAACTGTGTGCCCTGACGAGCACACAATTCACAAAAAAAGACCGTATGGGTTGCCTATAATGATCTCACACAATTCTGATTACCGAACTGTTTGTCGGGTATCACACACATCTTGTTACGCCAAATCGTTTGTGTCCACCTCACTCATCGCA
The DNA here is from genome assembly GCF_018294505.1 of Triticum aestivum. Classification (NCBI taxonomy): domain Eukaryota; kingdom Viridiplantae; phylum Streptophyta; class Magnoliopsida; order Poales; family Poaceae; genus Triticum; species Triticum aestivum. The sequence continues at coordinate 164,587,459 of NC_057814.1, read as the reverse complement.
AACGGTTCATCGGAGTGAACTGTATGCCATATATCGCACACACCTTGATCTAGCTGCTAGTTTTTGTTGTTCTATGTCATCGCAAACAGTTCGTACAGATCAACCGTATGCCCCTCATCGCACACGCAACTATAATCTGAACCGTGTTTGATGTATCATTTATCGCAAACGTTTTGCATCATTTCTGACGGTTTTCATACACCACCATTTGCGATTATTGCATCACACACAGTTTCTCGAAGGGTCTCTGATCATAGTGTCGCGAAGCAGCATCCTGTAGTAGTGTCAATACCAGTTTGAACGGGTATATTTGGTTCCAGTTATTCCTAGTGTAGTCAACACATGCGCTTTATTTCAGTTTTACACATTTATCCAGTGTGATGTTTAAGCATTACCTACGTTCTATTCATTTTCAACAATACCAGTTTGAATTGCAATATTTGATGGGTGTTAAGCCTGTTGTCGGTAACATTGCCTTCCATTTTATATCTGCTTTAACAACATGCTGAAACCAACACATTCAAGATATCATTTGGAGATGATGTTGTTTGCCTTTGCTATATTTGGTTGATGTTAAGATTGCTGTACTTATCATGCCTTTCCACTACTTATGCAGGACAACAACGGGAGTGGCCACCATTTTTCGCCGAGGTTAGCTTCATCCCTCGGCTTGTATTCCCCCCGTCGTTCCATAATGTAGTGCATATAGATCCAGGCCTGGACACTAGTTAGCTTCTAATATTGACTTGTTTTTTGTAGGTACATATGCCCTTGGCAAGGATCCACGCATCGACCCTTTGTGCGTATGGGGCAATGAGATATTGATGAACAAGCATCAAGTGAGGAAACTGATAAGGATTATTTAGCAAAAAGATACGAATGGTGGCAAGCAAATTATTTTTTTATGCTCTATCCAACACAACAGTGAGCTGTAGGATGGTAACTACAAACTCTGCAGCCTTCTCTTTTTACTGCCCATAATGAGTTGTTAGACAACAATGTCTGAATCTTTTTCGTTCCCAGTGGTTCTCGAAGCAGTTCACTCAAGATTACCTCGCAAAGTACATGATTGGTGGACACGCAATGAAGGTTAAAGTATTTCATCCAGACTACAATGAGCATCGAGAAGTCCTAATGAAGACAATGAAGGATGGACGGGCAGCCATCACAAGGGGTTGGCCTGGAGTTGTGCGCGCATTACGCATGGAGGAGGGCACAATATGGGCATTCCGCTTCACCTTCTCCAGCAACCAGAATATCTTTTGCCTCTCTCTTCACAATCTTTAGTAGAACTGTGGTTCATCATTCTTTACTTGGTGCTTCTGTAGTTCTTCAGTATATGTACCTGTGCATCGAATTATGGATTTGTGGTTGAACCTATATTTGTAATAAACATGGTTGGATATGAAATAAGTGGTTGCCTACTTTCAAATTCAAAACATGTGATTTTTAAATTAGGGATTAATTAGGGATTACACTGCACAAGGTTTGCGAAGCAAAACGTCTGCGATATACATGGAGAGCACAAACGTTTCTAGGATCCACTATGTGTGCGATCAATCTCCACTGCACACATGACTTTCTCTTGAAAACTGTTTGCGTTAGGCCACCTTGCGCAAACGTTTACCACATAAAAAGTGTGTGTGATGGACAGCCTTTGCCACACAGTTTCTTCTACGCACCGTGTGTGATGCATTCCATAACGCAAACGATAAAATTATTAATATCATGTGCAATGGCAACGCTATCACAAACGATTTAACGGGAAAAATTTGTGTGTGATGTACCTGTGAACGGAAACGTTTTCCTTGGAGCGACTGTGTGGGATGTACATACGAGCGAAAATGTTTAGCGGGGACTGACTGTGTGGGATGTACTTGCGACCGGAAACAATTTTGCCGTACAATTTTTTTAGCTCTACTGTACGTATTTCCATATTTGAGCGCTCGCCAGTCACACACGACCTCATTTTGCTGAGCATGTGTGCTAGGAGGGCATATCCCCGACGGTTTCTGGGTCATGTGGGAAGGACCCCCTTATCGCCCACACTCACTTGGCGACGGTTCCAAATGCCGTAGCGGAAAGGGGTTAAAACCGTTTGTTTAGCACTGACGCGTACCAGTGTGAGTTTACTTTGTCTACATCATGTCATCTTTCTTAAGGCATTACTCCATTCTTTATGAACTTAGTAGTAGTGGAGATGTTTGCTGGATAGCAATTGAAGTGCGGAGTAATAGTAGTAGATGCAGGCAGGAGTTGGTCTACTTGTCTCGGACGTGATGCCTATATGTTGGGAATCATTGCATGGAAAACAAAAAAAACTACGCACACGCAATGATCTATCCATGGAGATGCATAGCAACGAGGGGTAGGCTATGTCTAAGTACCCTCATAGACCTTAAGCGGAAGCGTTTCACAATGCGGTTGATGTAGTCGAATTTCTTCCCGCTCCAACCGATCTAGTACCGAACGCACGGCACCTCCGCGTTCTGCACACGTTCAACTCGGTGACGTCTTCCGCGTTCTTGATCCAGCAAGACGGCGTGGTAGTAGATGAGTTCCGACAGCACGACGGCATGGTGATGGTGATGGTGATGTGATCTCCGCAGGGCTTCGCCTAAGCACTACGAAAATATGACCGAGGGAGTAAACGGTGGACGGGGGCGCGACACACGGCTAAGACAACGTTGTGTCCCTGTGTGGCGCCCCTTACCCCCCCCCCCCACACACACGCACACACACGCACACACAAACACACACACACACACACACAGACACACACACACACACACACACACACACATATATATATATATATATAGGTGGGAGGGGGGAGGAGGCAGCCTAGGGAAGCCAAGGTGTGCCCCAAGGGACTGGCCGTCGTCCCTAGGGATCCTGCCCTCCTGCGCCCCCCCTTTCCTTGTATGAAGAAGGGGGAAGGAAAGAGAGGGGGAGAGGGAAGGAAGAGGGAGTCCTACTCCACACTTTCCTTTACCTCCCATCATTCCTTCTCCTTCTCATAGGGCCGACCTCTATAGGGGCGCACCAGCCCCTTGTGGGCTGGTGTGTTCCCTCTCTTAGCCCATAAGGCCCATATCTTTGCCGGGGGTGCCCGAAACTCCTTTCCGGTGACCCGATAAGTACCCGGTACCCTCTGAAACACTTCCGGTGTCCGAATACCATCGTCCTATATATCATTCTTTACCACGCGACCATTTTGAGACTCCTCATCATGTCCATGATCTCATCCGGGACTCCGAACAACATTCGGTCACCAAATCACATAATATAATACTATATCGTCAACGAACGTTAAGCGTGGAGACCCTATGGGTTCGAGAACTATGTAGACATGACCGAGACACCTCTTCGGTCAATAACCAATAGCGGAACCTGGATGCCCATATTGGCTCCTACATATTCTACGAAGATCTTTATTGGTTGAACCGTTATCAAAACATACATAATTCCCTTTGTCCATCGCTATGTTACTTGCCCGAGATTCGATCGTCGGTATCTCTATACCTAGTTCAATCTCGTTACCGGCAAGTGTCTTTACTCGTTCCATAATACATCACCTCGTGACCAACTCCTTAGTCATTTGCTTGCAAGCTTATGATGTGTATTACCGAGAGGGCCCAGAGATACGTCTCCGATACTCGGAGTGACAAATCCTAATCTCGATCTATGCCAACTCAACAAACACCTTTGGAGATACCTATATAGCATCTTTATGATCGGCCAGTTATGTTGTGACGTTTGATAACACACAAGGTATTCCTAAGGTATCCGGGAGTTGCATAATCTCATAGTCGAAGGAATATGTATTTGACATGAAGAAAGCAATAGCAATAAAACTGAACGATTATTATGCTAAGCTAACAGATGGGTCTTGTCCACAACATCATTCTCCTAGTGATGTGACCCCGTTATCAAATGACAACTCATGTCAATGGTTAGGAAACCTTAACCATCTTTGATCAACGAGCTAGTCTAGGTGAGGCTTACTAGGGACACGGTATTTGTTTATGTATTGACACATGTATTTAAGTTTTTGATCAATGCAATTCTATTATGAATAATAAACCTTTATCATGAATAAGGAAATATAAAATAACAACTTTATTATTGCCTCTAGGCCATATTTCCTTCAGTCTCCCACTTGCACTAGAGTCAATAATCTAGATTACATTGTAATGAATCTAACACCCATGGAGTCTTGGTGCCGATCATGTTTTGCTCGTGGAAGAGGCTTAGTCAATGAGTCTGCTACATTCAGATCCGTATGTATCTTGCAAATTTCTATGTCTCCATCCTTGACTTGTTCATGAATGGAGTTGAAGCGTCTCTTGATGTGTTTGGTTCTCTTGTGAAACATGGATTCCTTCGTTAAGGCAATTGCTCCAGTGTTGTCACAAAAGATTTTCATTGGACCTGATACACACTAGGTATTACACCCAGATCGGATATGAATTCCTTCATCCAGATTCCTTCGTTTGCTGCTTCTGAAGCAGCTATGTACTCTGCTTCACACGTAGATCCCGCCATGACGCTCTGCTTGGAACTGCACCAACTGACAGCTCCACCATTCAATATAAATACGTATCCGGTTTGTGACTTAGAGTCATCCGGATTAGTGTCAAAGCTAGCATCAACGTAACCATTTACGACGAGCTCTTTGTCACCTCCATAAATGAGAAACATATCCTTGGTCCTTTTCAGGTACTTCAGGATGTTCTTGACCGTTGTACAGTGATCCACTCCTGGATTACTTTGGTACCTCCCTGCCAGACTTATGGCGAGGCACACATCAGGTCTGGTACACAGCATAGCATACATGATAGAACCTATGGCTGAGGCATAGGGAATGACTTTCATTTTCTCTCTATCTTTTGCAGTGGTCGGCCTTTGCGTCTGAATCAACTTCACACCTTGTAACATAGGCAAGAACCCTTTGTTTGACTGATCCATTTTGAACTTCTTCAAAACTTTGTCAAGGTATGTGCTTTGTGAAAGTCCTATTAAGCATCTTGATCTATCTCGATAGATCTTGATGCCCAATATAGAAGCAGCTTCACCGAGGTCTTCCATTGAAAAACTATTATCCAGGTATCCTTTTATGCTATCCGGAAATTCAATATCATTTCCAACCAACAATATGTCATCTACATATAATATCAGAAATGCTACACACCTCCCACTCACTTTAATTCTTGTAAATACTGGCTTCACCGAAAGTCTGTATAAAACCATATGCTTTGATCACCTCATCAAAACATATATTCCAACTCCGAGATGCTTGCACGAGTCCACAGATGGAGCGCTGGAGTTTGCATACTTGGTTAGCACCTTTAGGATCGACAAAACCTTCTGGTTACATCATATACACCTCTTCTTTAAGAAATCCATTATGGAATGCAGTTTTTACGTCCAATTGCCAGATTTCGTAATCATAAAATGTGGCAATTGCTAACATGATTCAGACGGACTTAAGCATCACTACGGGTGAGAAAGTCTCATCGTAGTCAACCCCTTGGACTTGTCGAAAACCTTTTGCGACAAGTCAAGCTTTGCAGACAGTAACATTACCATCAGCGTCATTCTTCTTCTTGAAGATCCATTTATTCTCTATGGCTTGCCGATCATCAGGCAAGTCCACCAAAGTCCACACTTTGTTCTCACACATGGATCCTATCTCAGATTTCATGGCCTCAAGCCATCTCTCGGAATCTGGGCTCATCATAGCTTCTTCATATTTAGTAGGCTCGCCTTGGTCTAGTAACATGACTTCCAGGATAGGATTACCGTACCACTCTGGTGCGGATCGTGCTCTGGTTGACCTACGAGGTTTAGTGGCAACTTGATCTGAAGTTTCATGATCATTATCATTATCTTCCTCTATACTTGGTGTAGGCATCACGGGAACAGTTTTATGTGATGTGCTATTTTCCAACTCGAGAGAAGGTACAATTACCTTATCAAGTACTACTTTCCTCCCACTCACTTCTTTCGAGAGAAACTCCTTCTTTACAAAGGTTCCATTCATGGCAACGAAGATCTTGCCTTCGGATCAATGGTAGAAGGTGTACCAATTGTTTCCTTAGGGTATCCTATGAAGACACACTTCTCCGATTTGGGTTTGAGTTTATCAAGGTGAAGCCTTTTGACATAAGTGTCGCAACCCCAAACTTTAATAAATGGCAGCTTAGGTTTCTTGCCAAACCATAGTTCATATAGTGTCGTCTCAACGGATTTAGACGGTGCCCTACTTAATGTTAATGCAGCTGTCTCTAATGCATAATGATACGTCTCCGTGGTATCTATAATTTTTGATTTTTTCATGCCAATATTATAGAAGTTTTCTACACTTTTGGCAACATTTTATATGATTAATTTGGACTAACATATTGATCCAGTGCCCAGTGACAGTTCCTGTTTGTTGTATGTTCTTTGTTTCGCAGAAAATCGAAATCAAACAGAGTCCAAACGCGATAAAAATTTAAGGAGAATTATTTTGGAATATATGTGATTTTTGGGAGGTGGAATCAATGCAAACGGGGGCCCACAGCCCCCAAGATACACCAGGGCGCGCCAGGGGGTGCCAGGCGCGCCCAGGTGTATTATGCCCTCCTCGTAAGGCGGTTGTGGCCCTTCTTCTGGTGCAAGAAAGATAATTTACGGAAAAAATCATGTAATTTTTTTACTGCAATCTGAGTTACGGATCTCCGGAAATTTAAGAAACCGTGAAGGGCCAGATCTGAGGAACGCGAAACAGAAGAGAACAGAGAGACAGATCCAATCTCGGAGGGGCTCCCGCCCCTCCGCTGCCATGGAGGTCATGGACCAGAGGGGAACTCTCCTTCCATCTAGGAGGGAGTCCAAGGAAGAAGAAGGAGGGGGGCTCTCTCCCCCTCTCTCTCGGTGGCGCCGGAACGCCGTCGGGGCTAGGATCGTGACGGCGATCTTCATAAAAAATCTTGCTACCGTCAACACCAACTCTCCCCCCTCTATGCAGTGGTGTAACACCTCTTCCCCTGCTGTAATTTCTACTTAAACATGGTGCTCAACTCCATATATTATTTCCCAATGATCTATGGTTATCCTATGATGTTTGAGTAGATTCGTTTTGTCCTGTGGGCTAATCGTGATCTTGGTTGGTACGATTGTATATTTTATTTATGGTGCTGTCCTACGGTGCCCTCCGTGTCGTGCAAACAGAGGGCCCCCCTCTGTAGGGTGTTGCAATATGTTAATGGTTTGCTTATTGTCGGTGTTGTGGGGGTGACAACAGCCTAAAACGGATAAGTGGGTTATGGCGTATGGGAGTAAAGAGGGCTTGATACTTAAATGCTATTGTTGGGTTCACGACCTTAATGATCTTTAGTAGTTGCGGATGCTTGCTAGAGTTCCAGTCATAAGTGAATATGATAAAAGTAGAGAAAGTATGCTACCTCATGCCTCTCCCTCATGTAAAATTGCAAGAATGATTACCGGTACTTGTTATCGATTGCTAGGGACAAATGACTTTCTTGTTGACAAAAGCTATCCACTTTTACTACCTTGCAATTTATTCATAGTTTTATTCTCGCAAAGTACTCGTAGTTTTATTCTTGCAAAATAGTTTCATACTTGTTCTAGGTAAAGCAAACGTCAAGTGTGCGTAGAGTTGTATCGGTGATCGATAGAACTTGAGGGAATATTTGTTCTGCCTTTAGCTCCTCGTTGGGTTCGACACTCTTATTTATCGAAGAAGGATACAAACGATCCCCTATACTTTTGGGTTATATCAAGACCTTTTTCTGGCATCGTTACCGAGGAGCAATAGCGTGGGGTGAATACTCTCGTGTGTGCTTGTTTGCTTTATCACTAAGTAGTTTTTATTTTCTATTCTAAGTTGTTCTCTATCTTTAGTTATGGTTATGGAACACAAAACACCAAAAAAAAATTAGTTGTACATGCTACTCATGGAGATGGGGGACCTCTTAAAACCCTCGATGCTCGTTATGTGAAAGATATTATGCAATACTTTGATAATCCTGAGAAAACTCCATTCAACTATATAATGGGAGTAACGTTGGATCAACGTGAATACTTTCTGGATTATCGCTTGACTCATAAAGGGAAATTGTTATGGGATCAAATTCATATGTTGCATTGGTATGCTCGGGAGTTATGCTTGAGATATGATTATACTTGTTGCTCTAGGATGAACGCTCCACACCTTCCCTTTTCATGCAAATTTAATGAATATGAAACCTTGGCTTCTTATGCCAATGGTATATATGATTACTATGATGTGGAACGAATATAAGAATTTGTTGCTGGTAAGGGTGCTTATGAAATTGAATCTTTGTTTGAATAGTTTGAAGATTTTGATGATTCAGTTTATAGACCTGAAAATTTTGCTATCCTTAAATCTTGCTATGATAATTATAAATACAATTCGATATTGATGTATTTATTGGGAAAGTCTCTGTTGTCCAAGAACATACTAATTTTTTGCAGGAGTCTACGAAAGAAGGAATTGATGAAACTGTGAGCTCATTGGATGAAGAAGATGATGAAGAGAGTGAAGAACAAAAGGAGGAAGAGCGGATTAGCTACCCGTGCCCACCTTCTAATGAGAGTAACTCTTCAACTCATACATTATTTAATGTCCCTTCGTTCTTACCGAAGGATGAATGCTATGATAATTGCTATGATCCCGTTGATTCTCTTGAAATATCCCTTTTTGATGAACTTGATGATTGCTATGCTTGTGTCCAAGATGCCAATATGAATTATGTTTATGGAGATGAACTTGTTATAGTTCCTTATGTTGATTATGAAATTGTTGCTATTGCACCCACATATGATAGTCCTATTATCCTTTTGAATTCTCTAAATTACTCTATATCGGAGAAGTTTGCACTTATTAAGGATTACATTGATTGGTTGCCTTTTACCGTTGCACATGATGATTTTGATGAATATAATATGCATGTGCTTGCTGCTCCTACTTGCAATTATTATGAGAGAGGAACTACATCTCCGCCTCTCTATGTTTCGAACACGAAAAAATTGCAAGAAACTTCTTATGCTATGTATTGGCCTTTACTTGATGTTCATGAATTGTTCTTGTATGACATGCCGATGCATAGGAAGAGAGTTAGACTTTGCATGATATATGTTGCTTTGTGCTCACTACTAAATGCCAAATCATTGTTAATTAAAATTGGCTTTGATATACCTTGGGATCCGGGTGGATCCATTACTTGAGCACTTTATGCCTACCTTAATGGCTTTAAAGAAAGCACTGCCAGGGAGAGAACCCCGAAGTTTTAAAGAGTCATTTATTTTTGCTGAGTGCTTTTATAAAGTTTAAAAACAAAAAATATAGTGGGGAACTTCAAACTTCACAAAAAGAAAAGTGAAAGTGAGAGGGACGAGCATTGTAAAAGTGGGAGCTAGCCTTGAACTTTGTTCATGCCCATGGAAACTTTGTGAATCTTAATTATAGAAAATTTTCAAAAAAATCATAATTATCCCCTTGTACAAATCCATTTTATTATAAAAATAATGTGCCAAGATTTTCTTTACGATGATTAGATTGCTTGTTGGTATGCGCGGTGCAGGAACAGAAACTTTGGCTGTAGCGCGTGGATTTTCATTTTTACTAGAACGTCAAAAGGTTCTGATTTTTTTTTCGCAGTATTCCTATACAAATTGTTTATTTCGTCCTAATGTTTCAGAATTTTTGGAGTTACAGAAGTATGGTAGATGTTCAGATTGCTATAGGCTATCCTGTTTAAGACAGATTCTGTTTTTGATGCATTGCTTTGCATGTTTTGATGAAACCATCGATTTTTGTCGGTGGTATAAGCCATGGATAAGTTATATTACAGTAGCTACAATGCAAAAACAAAATATGAATTGGTTTGCAATAGTACTTAGAGTAGTAATTTTCTTTATTATACTAACGGATCTTACCGAGTTTTTTGTTGAGTTTTCTGTGGATGAAGTGATCAAAGATTGAGGAGGTCTCTGATACGCCTATACCAGGCATCTTTCAAATTTTCTCCTCGTCTTTGCTTCAAGTAAAGAACTTCAAAATCTGGTGACAAAGGAGGAGTAGGGGCGCTAGCCATCGGGACTAGAAACAAGAGATTGGTGAAAAAGAGAGGCGAATAAAACGGCAAATTTTTGTGAAGTGGGGGAGAGGAAAACGAGAGGCAAATGGCAAATAATGTAAATTGTGAGGAGATGAGATTTGTGATTAGGAACCTGGTTATGTTGAAGATCCTCCCCGACAACGGCGCCAGAAATTCCCTTGATGATGTTTACTAAGACTACGTTGGTGTTTCCCCCAAGAGGAGAGGATGATGTAGCACAGCAACGGTAGGTATTTCCCTCAGTAATGAAACCAAGGTATCGAACCAGTAGGAGAACCAAGTAACAAAACGTAAACAGCCCCTGCACACAAATAACAGCCACTCGCAACCCGACGTATTAAAGGGGTTGTCAATCCCTTCCGGGTAACGGCGCCAGAAATGGCTAGTTGACGGGAGAAAATTGTAATAGATTGAAATAATAGATCGCAAATAAAATAAAGTGCAGCAAGATATTTTTGTATTTTTAGTTTAATAGATCTGAATAAAAACGCAAAGGAAAAATAGATCGGAAGGCAAATATATGAGAAAGAAGACCCGGGGGCCGTAAGTTTCACTAGTGGCTTCTCTCGAGAAAATAGCAAACGGTGGGTAAACAAATTACTGTTGGGCAATTGATAGAACTTCAAATAATCATGACGATATCCAGGCAATGATCATTACATAGGCATCACATCCAAGATTAGTAGACCGACTCCTGCCCGCATCTACTACTATTACTCCACACATCGACCGCTATCCAGCATGTTGCTAGTGTATTAAGTTCATGGAAAAATGGAGTAATGCAATAAGAACGATGACATGATATAGAAAAGATCCGTTTATCTATATGGTGGAAGATATAGATCTCGTATTTTTATCCTTAGTAGCAACGATACATACATGTCGGTTCCACTTCTGTCACTGGGATCAAGCACTGTAAGATCAAACCCACTACGGGGCACCTCTTCCCATTGCAAGATAAATAGATCAAGTTGGCCAAAAAACCCAAATATCGGAGAAGAAATACGAGGCTATAAGAGATCATGCATATAAGAGATCAAAAAAACTCAAATAACTTTCATGGATATAAAAAGATATAACTGATCATAAACTCGAAGTTCATCAGATCCCAACAAACACACCACAAAAAGAGTTACATCATATGGATCTCCAAGAGACCATTGTATTGAGAATTCAGCGAGAGAGAGAGAGAGAGAGAGAGAGAGAGAGAGAGCCATAGCTACTAACTACAGACCTGAAGGTCTACAAAGAACTACTCAAGCATCATCGGAGAGGCACCAATGGAAGTGGTGAACCCCTCCGTGATGGTGTCTAGATTGGATGTGGTGATTCTGGACCCTACAGCGGTTGCATGAATATTTCCTCGACTCCCCTAGGGTTTGTGGATTTTTGGGGGTATTTATAGAGCAAAGAGGCGGTCCAAGGGGCACCCGAGGTGGGCACAACCCACCAGGGTGCGCTTGGGCCTCCTGGCGCGCCCTGGTGGGTTGTGCCTCCCTCGGGGCACCCCTCAGGTGCAACCATGACCCATTGCCTTCCTTCTGGACCATAAAAAATCATCGTAGAGTTTCGTGGCATTTGGACTCCGTTTGATATTGATTTCCTACGATGGAAAAAACAGCAACTGGCACTTGGCACTATGTCAATAGGTTAGTCCCAAAAAATGATATAAAAATGACTATAAAATGATTATAAAACATCCAAGATTGATAATAAAACAACATGGAACAATCAAAAATTATAGATATGTTGGAGACGTATCAGCATCCCCAAGCTTAACTCCTACTCGTCCTCGAGTAGGTAAGTGATAAAAACAGAATTTTTGATGTTTAGTGTTTTTCATCAAGTCATATCATATTCTTTTCTTTATAGCATGGACAATTGGACTTTTATGTGATTCAAAGCAATAGTCTAGTTTTGACATAATAATTTAGATATTCAAGCATATCAACAAGCAACCATGTCTTTCAAAATATCAATGCTAAAACAAGTTATCCCTAGACAATCATGCTCAAACATTGATCCATTCATGAAACACACTCGAATATTAACTACACCCAATACTTGAGCACGATCATATTGCCTCCTAGTTGGTGCTTTTTGTAAGAGAGGATGGAGACTCAAAATAAAAATAAAAATTGCATAAAGTAAAGGAAAGGCCCTTCGCAGAGGGAAGTAGGGATTTGTAGAGGTGCCAGAGCTCAAAGCGAAAAATTTGAGATAAAAACATTTTGGGAGGTGTATCCATCCCACCAACAAAAACGACTCAGAGTTCCGAACACTTTCCATGCTAGATATGCCATAGGCGGTTCCCAAACAGAAAATAAAGATTATTCCTTTTTCCACCATTCTTTCACTTTCCATGGCTAGCCGTATCCATGGGTGCCCTCCATACCAACACTTTCCAAGGAATTTATTATTTGACAACATAAAGTAAATATTTTTTTTGCATTTTGGGACTGGGCATCCCTAAAACCTTTTCCTTACTCTCGTGCAATGACAAGTGAATAAACACTCATCTTGAGAATAACACATCTAGCATCGAAAATATTAGCCACCCGTTACCGTTCCGCGAGCGAAACAAACACACAAAAGAAAAGTTTATTTTGAAAATTAGAGATGGCACATACAAATTTGCTTAGAACGGAAAAATAATACCGCATATAGGTAGATATAGTGGACTCATGTGGCAAAATTGGTTTAAAGGATTTTGGATGCACATGTAGAGGTCATACTTAGTGCAAAGTGGAGGCTAGCAAAAAGATTGAGAAGCGACCAACCAAGAAACGAATAATCTCATAAGCAAGCTGTGACGCCCCCGATTTGACCGTACAATAATCATACACGCAAATATGTACGATCAAGAACGAGGACTCACGGGAAGATATCACAACACAACTCTAGACACAAATTAAAATAAAATAAGCTTTATATTACAAGCCAGGGGCCTCGAAGGCTCGAATACATAAGCTCGAAAACACAAGAGTCAGCGGAAGCAATAATATCTGAGTACAGACATAAGTTAAACAAGATTTCCTTAAGAAGGCTAGCACAAAAGTAGCAACGATCGAAAAGGCAAGGCCTCCTGCCTGGGACCTCCTAACTACTCCTCGAAGCCGAACTCCACATAGAATCATCCTCGGGATCTCTAGCTCCTGGACTCCAGCATCTAGTTGCGACAACCAGGTATAGAAAGGGGAAAAGAGGGAGAAAAGCAACCATGAGTACTCATCCAAAGTACTCGCATGCAAGGATCTACACTACATATGCATGGGTATATGTGTAAAGGGCCATATCGGTGGACTGAACTGCAGAATGCCAGAATAAGGGGGGATAGCTAATCCTGTCGAAGACTACGCTTCTGGTCACCTCCATCTTGCAGCATGTAGAAGAGAGTAGATGGTAAGTTCACCTAGTAGCATCGCATAGCATAATCCTACCCGGCGATCCCCTCCTCGTCGCCCTGTTAGAGAGCAATCACCAGGTTGTATCTGGCACTTGGAAGGGTGTGTTTTATTAAGTATCCAGTTCTAGTTGTCATAAGGTCAAGGTACAACTCCGGGTCGTCCTTTTACCGAGGGACACGGCTATTCAAATAGATAAACTTCCCTGCAGGGGTGCACCACATAACCCAACACGCTCGATCCCATTTGGCCGGACACACTTTTCTGGGTCATGCCCGGCCTCGGAAGATCAACACGTCGCAGCCCCACCTAGGCACAACAGAGAGGTCAGCACGCCGGTCTAAATCCTATGGCGCGGGGGTCTGGGCCCATCGCCCATTGCACACCTGCACGATGCGAGGGCGGCCGGAAGCAGACCTAGCCTAGCAGGCGTTCCAGTCCAATCCAGCGCGCGCCGCTCCGTCGCTGACGTCAAGAAGGCTTCGGCTGATACCACGATGTCGAGTGCCCATAACTGTTTCCGCGTAGTTGGTTAGTGTGTATAGACCAAATGGCCAGACTCAGATCAAATACCAAGATCTCGTTAAGCGTGTTAAGTATCCACGAACGGCGACCAGGGCCAGGCCCACCTCTCTCCTAGGTGGTCTCAACCTGCCCTGTCGCTCCGCCAGAAAGTAACAGTCGGGGGCCGTCAGGAACCCAGGCCCACCTCTACCGGGATGGAGCCACCTGTCCTTTCAGCCCCCTCATCAGAATCACTTGCGGGTACTCAACGAGCTGACCCGACTTTAGTCACCACATGAGTCATGTATATAAAGTATATAGTATATACCCGTGATCACCTCTCGAAGTTATCACGGACCAGTAGTATAGCATGGCAGACGGACAAGAGTGTAGGGCCACTGATGGAACACTAGCATCCTATACTAAGCAGTAGGATAGCAGGTAAGGGTAACAAGTGTAGCAACAATGACAGGCTATGCATCAGCATAGGATTAACCGAAAGCAGTAACATACTACACTACTCTAATGCAAGCAGTATAGAGAAGGAATAGGCGATATCTGGTGATCAAGGGGGGGGCTTGCCTGATTGCTCTGGCAAGAAGGAGGTCGGGGCACCAGCGGCGGCGGCGTAGTCGGTCGGGGCACATGCAGCGGCGTCGGTCTCGTAGTCTACCGAGAGAAGAGGGGGTGGAAACAATGAATACAATGCAAACAGATGCATAACGATGCATGACATGACAAAGCGTGAGGCTAGGTGTGCCCAAACGCGGTACTAGGTGATACCGGCGAAGGGGGGGAACATCCGGGAAAGTATTCCCGATGTTTCGCGTTTTCGCACAGATGGACCGGAGGTGAAATGTTGCAGGTTCACTATGCTAGGGACGTGTGGTGAACGAACGGGCTGCGTATCCGGATTCGTCTCGTCGTTCTGAGCAACTTTCTTGTAGAAAGTATTTTCATCCGAGTTACGGATTATTTTATATGATTTTCTAAAGATTTAATCATTTTCTGATTTTAATTATTTATCTAAATATCTTGAAGCAACATTATCCAGAATAGTTTTTGCTGACGTCATCATGACGTCAGTAGTCAACAGGGCGTTGACTGGGTCAACCTGACCTGTGGGTCCCAGCTGTCATACTCTGTTTGGTAACTAACCAAGATAATTAGTCTAGTTAACAGATTAGTTAAGTTAATTAGCTAATTAGATTAATTAAACAGGGTTAATAAATTAGTTAATTTATTTTTATTATATTTTTTAAAATATTTTTTGTTTACATTATCTAACAGGGGCGGGCCCCATGTGTCAATGGCCCAGGGCCTTAGCGGGCGCTGGGCAGTGGTTACGGGTGCGGGCACCGGGTCACCTGGACACAGCCGCAACGGGTGCCGCCCAGCGCCACGGGGCGCCGGCGGCCACGACACCGGCAGGCGGCCGGAGCGGCGCGGAGGCGGCGGGGGCCGCGCGGCCCAAAACGGCGGCGATGAGAGCGCGCGCGGGGCGCGGCCCGGCGCTGCGAGGCGAGGGGCAGTGGGGAGCGGCGCGATGGCATGGCCGCGAGGGACGGGCAGCATAGAGGCGAGCGGGGGCGCAGGCGTCGGGGAGAAGCAGCATGACGGGTGCGGCAGCGAGGTGCGTCGCGGGGTCAGGCATGGCGCGACGGTGCGTTAGCGGGAGGAGTAGCGAGCGGGGCTTGGCCCGTGCACCGAGGCGGTCGGGCGCGGCGGATGGCGTCCGACAGGGGGAGAGGGGAGGCGCGGCGTCTCACCGACGGTTGCAGGGAAATGGCAGTGGGCGCGGGGAGGACGACGGGGACGAGGCGACGAGCTCGGGGGCGGTTCGGTGACGGAGAGGACGGCGGCGGTGGTGGTGCACGACGACGACGAGCGGGTGCGGCCCGGTGACGAGGGGACGATGGAGAGGAGAAGAGGATGAGGCGGTCCGGCGGGTGGCGCCGGCGAATGGCGAGGCGGCGGGGACGAGCAGGGGCGTCGAGGACGATCCTGATCCAGGAGGGGATCAGGGGAGTGGGGGGGAGTGGGGATCGTGGGGGAGGGGGTTAGGGTTTCGGGGTGAGAGGCCATATAGGCCAAGGCTGGGCCGGCCTGCCCATGGTGGATGTGGCTAGCCGGCTGAGCCGAGGCCTAGTTGGCCACCGGGGGGGGTTCTTTTACCTTTTTTATTTTTTTGTTGGTCTTGTTTTTTTCTTTTTCTTTTATTTATTTTCCTACTACGTTTTAATTCAACTTAATCTATTTATTCATTTGTAAAAGTGTGGTACCTTCACCTTAAATAACTAGGCATTATTTGGCACACTCCAAACATTTTTGTTTTAATGTTTGAAAACTTTTATTGTTTGACTTTATTTTAAATTTGAATTTGAACGGGTTTTGAATCAACGCGAGGTTATCAACAGTAACTGAGGTGACGTCGCATCGTTAGCAGGGAATTTCTGTAGCTTAATTATCCGGGCGTCACAATTCTCCTCCATTACAAGAAATCTCGTCCCGAGATTTAAGAGGTATAGAAGGGGGAAAGGTCTGGTTACGAAATTCTAACGGATCTTCTCGGCCTTGGTTGCTCTTCTCGAAGAGGTCGATCCATTACATTGACGTCTTCATTACTCTGCTTCAAGTCATCATGGTGAAGTCGTCCTTTTCTTCGGGAACTCCAACGTACTTACGAATAGGTAAGGGGCAGCTCGGCTATGACATAATGCTTATGAGGGAAACAATCTGGGGTTAACCCATGAATGAGCATAAGATTATCTCTCGAGTTGAACATATAAAATACATCGAGAGTAAGGTACGAAGGTACAATAAGAGGTTCCAAGCGGATAGATAGTTGCTCGAAGTCTGAACCAGAGTGAGAAAGGGGTTCAGAGCGGCGAGAGTAAGTATTGCGACTGATACCAGAATAGATTACTAGGCATGTGGCCCGTGAATTACATACGAAGTCAAGCTCGAGGAATAAGTTTGGCAATAGGGTCTACAGGAGAGTCAGGTTTCGATCCTGTGGATCTGTGGGTTATGGGCCCACCATGTGGGTTAAAAGTAGGAAGAGCGAGGAGGTCTTGCACAATCATGCAAGCATGGTATGTCAGAGGATAGCCTATCAGTTATGTCGGCAACAACAACATCAGTACCAAGGGCGAGGGACGAAGAGAACCATTTTCCTGCTTGTTGAACGAGGCGGACCAATAGGCAAAGTTCCCGTCCATCGGTGGTTACCGGAATGTCATCATCAAGAGTAACAGGGTCTTACTGATAGAGTTGTATACCGAGGTGTTTACATAAGCAGAAGAACATTACTGCTTAGATCATATAGATCACCAGAAAGGTTAAACAAAACAATGGAAAGGAAAATGTGATCATCAGATTAAATAGAACAATGGAAAGGAAAATGTGTTTAAACACATATTTCAGGGGTACATCCTTCCCAAGGACAAGCAGATGATATCCATGACAGGATAGAAGGTAGAAAACCATTTAGGTAAGGGGAGAGAACTTTCCTGACATTACCCATACAACGGTGTTTGGATAATTGATAAGGAAAATTTAGCATTTTTTTGAAGGTTCTTATTGATGATCGGAGTACCACAAACATGCTTCGAGATAGCTTTGACATGGTCTTCAACCAAAGGTTGGACTTTGGATACACAAAGGATCCATCAGGAACAACTTATAGAATAAGTCTTACGATTTCCTCATGGAAGAATCAATAACCTTGTTAAGAGGGAAACTATAACAATAGGGTCCTCCGGCCAGGTGTACTAGGCATGACACCACCTTACCGGGTCATATAAAGACCAATGTTATAACTCTTGGAAATATGTCCCAACCATCATATCTGACCGAGATTCAGATCTGATTAGTGCCAGGATACCTCAGGCTCGGGATGCCTGAGAAGAAAAGGTGCAACACAAATTGACGAGAGGCCAATGTAAGTTCCTCGGGAAATGAACTATGGAAGCAAGTTCTGAAACCAGAGTTCATCAGTAAACCAAGGAGAGGATGAGGAGGTGGCTGATGAACTCAATGAGAATTCAACGAGATTTCCAAAAGATGGACTTCCACAATTATGTGAACAAGGAGATAACATTTGTCAGATCAAATGGTATAATGATGTATGCTCGAGGAGAACACACACAATTAAACATTGGTTGAAAGGTGCACCCGAATATGGGCTTAGGTAGCATGATCAATGTTAGAATGGTGATTCGATAACCAATACACAAGGAATGAAACTATCATTCATTAACTTACAAGCAATAGGGTTGTTGGAAGTTTTGAATTTTACACATCACAGTTCATTTGTCGGTACTTCGGTTAAAATCAACATGGGGACCAAGAACTGAATGTAGACGGCAAGATGTATTACTATATCAAGAATTCTTAGGAGGTGGTGAAATTCTCACGACATTCTTGATATAAAAGATGGTAATACTCCAAAGTAAAGAGGAACAAATGATGGGTAGCAAGGAACTCAAGGTATAACACAGAACATGAACAAGTTTGTGTTGAACGGAAGGCAATAAAGTGGTCGATGATTAACACAAAGCATCGAGGGCAAGGATGGTATCTCTCAACATGGATTCAATCGATATCCTTGAAGAGCTCGGAATGTTGATGATGATCATGACACATTTTTCGAGAGGTTTCATGAAGATATAATCGCTCATCGACAACATCAAGCAAAAGAAAGGATGGAGCGAAAAGTTATTGAAACCACGGATATGACACAAACTCAGAATCAAGCTAGTTGTTCAAGGCGAAATGATATGATGAGGAAAATCAACATAAGCTTAGCTCATCGTCGAAGATTGTGCTCCGAGAAGGACCAGGTAGCACAGTAAAAAGTTTGCACGATAATGATATAGCTGATAAGGCTAGGAATGACTTGAAGGATTATTAAACTCGTAAGCAACGTAAATTACTTAAGAGTTATTGAATCAGAGCGCGGAATCGATTCACTTATCGGTGTTCTCGAGTGACTAATAACTCAGAACCTGGGGGAATCTGAAATCGGTGAGAAGCAATACTAGATGAAGACTCGCAGGAAGCAACACAGTTCTCGAGATACCAGAGGGTAATACTCGAGGAAGATCAAAATAAAGGTTGTGGAGGTGTATCGATCAACAAAAGACAAGTGTTTTAACTTGTCTGAGAAATGGAATCAAGGAGAAAATATGGTTGGAACCATGATTGCAAAGGATCAATACACAGATACCAGACGATATCATATCAAGGAAAAAGTTATTATTACAAGAAGCTTCTATGATAGGATCTACATCGTGTCCATGGGCATGAACACAAAGTTCAAGGTCGACTCCCACTTCTCCAATGCATAACATTTCATTCACTTCTCATTTTTCGAAGAAGTTGTAATGTTTAAATTTTATCTAGCAAAACTCCAGAAGAGTATGACTCGTGATAGCTCTCGGGTTTACCCGGATCTGGAAAGGCATAGGTTCAACCCTTAGGGTCATCTTGGGAACATATACCACAAGCTTCAATAGTAAATAACACAAGCTCGATAGTAGAGCATGGGTGACAAAAGGAGAGGATAGAATTCACCGAAGGCATTATGTATCAGGGAAAGAACTTCTCAAGGTTTTTGTATACGAAGGACACTGTCGGATGATATTTCAACAAAGGTTCCAACAGTCCATAGGTAGCTGATGTGAGTATCGGCACACAAAGAGGAAGAAAGAATGCAAAGGCATCAGATTATGGCAATATCTGAATACTTCGAAGTTTTAAAATCAAAGAAATTATGAATACCAGATCCGTGTATCGGAATCAGATGCCCTGATCAATTACGAGTAAGTTGAGTAGACTTAGAGGCACCATCAGTCAATGTTTGATTGGCGGAAAACCAGCTCATATCTGGAATGACGTCTGAGCCAGAAAGACAATTCCTAAGGATCGGGTGATGATTGTGAGCAATCACACATGTATTGAATCGAGAGACTCAAGGTGATAATGACAAAGGACGTCAAAGAATGATGCTAGGCATATGAAATTAACCACAATGCAGCAGGCAACTATTTGCCGAGTAATAGTGGGCAGAGGATTATCAAAAGATCAGATAGTATTTCAATGTGTCTTGTAAATCATATAAACAACGGGGGAAGAGCGGATACTCGGTAAGGGCGAGAAATTATCCATACGGGTATTCAGGTGGCAAGGAACTGCAAGGCAGTAGGCACAAAATATTCTCGGAACAATAGAGAGAATTTTGGGGTATCTTGTAATAACAGGATCAACTGGGAAACATTGTATGAATGGCGAGTATACGTGGTTATCCATAGGAGTTTATCGATGGAAAGGAATTGCAAAAGCGATGAACACAAGTTCTCGGGTTAACAGTGG
Organism: Triticum aestivum; assembly: GCF_018294505.1. Lineage (NCBI taxonomy): Eukaryota > Viridiplantae > Streptophyta > Magnoliopsida > Poales > Poaceae > Triticum > Triticum aestivum. Next base: position 164,567,025 of record NC_057814.1, on the reverse strand, counting down.
AGAGTGTCTTCAGGGTCTTCACGTGCAGGAGACGATCATCAGTAAAAAGGGGCTCTCCGGGTGAAAGTGATAACGACATCCTAATGTTAGATTTAGCAAAATTCATTTAACCCGAATAGGAGAGAGATTAGAATCCTAGAGTAAAGGTCGAGGAGTAAAAGATCCTAGTACCACCCAATGGCGACGTGGGCCCGTAAGCCACACAGCCATGTTAGTAAAAGTTTTTCAATGACTAGACTCGACTTCGGCCAAGGAGTTGGAAGGGGGAATTCCTACAGGCAGTCGGCTCTGATACCAACTTGTGACGCCCCTGATTTGACCGTACACTAATCATACACGCAAATGTGTACGATCAAGAACGAGGACTCACGGGAAGATATCACAACACAACTCTAGACACAAATTAAAATAAAACAAGCTTTATATTACAAGCCAGGGGCCTCGAAGGCTCGAATACATAAGCTCGAAAACACAAGAGTCAGCGGAAGCAATAATATCTGAGTACAGACATAAGTTAAACAAGATTGCCTTAAGAAGGCTAGCACAAATGTAGCAACGATCGAAAAGGCAAGGCCTCCTGCCTGGGACCTCCTAACTACTCCTCGAAGCCGAACTCCACGTAGAATCATCCTCGGGATCTCTAGCTCCTGGACTCCAGCATCTGGTTGCGACAAACAGGTATAGAAAGGGGAAAAGAGGGAGAAAAGCAACCGTGAGTACTCATCCAAAGTACTCGCAAGCAAGGATCTACACTACATATGCATGGGTATATGTGTAAAGGGCCATATCGGTGGACTGAACTGCAGAATGCCAGAATAAGTGGGGGATAGCTAATCCTGTCGAAGACTACGCTTCTGGCCACCTCCATCTTGCAGCATGTAGAAGAGAGTAGATGGTAAGTTCACCAAGTAGCATCGCATAGCATAATCCTACCCGGCGATCCCCTCCTCGTCGCCCTGTTAGAGAGCGATCACCGGGTTGTATCTGGCACTTGGAAGGGTTCGTTTTTATTAATTATCCAGTTCTAGTTGTCATAAGGTCAAGGTACAACTCCGGGTCGTCCTTTTACCGAGGGACACGGCTATTCGAATAGATAAACTTCCCTGCAGGGGTGCACCACATAACCCAACACGCTCGATCCCATTTGGTCGGACACACTATTCTGGGTCATGCCCAGCCTCGGAAGATCAACACATCGCAGCCCCACCTAGGCACAACAGAGAGGTCAGGACGCCGGTCTAAATCCTATGGCGCAGGGGTCTGGGCCCATTGCCCATTGCACACCTGCACGTTGCGAGGGCGGCCGGAAGCAGACCTAGCCTAGCAGGCGTTCCAGTCCAATCCGGCGCGCGCCGCTCCATCGCTGACGTCAAGAAGGCTTCGGCTGATACCACGACGTCGAGTGCCCATAACTGTTCCCGCGTAGTTGGTTAGTGCGTATAGACCAAATGGCCAGACTCAGATCAAATACCAAGATCTCGTTAAGCGTGTTAAGTATCCGCGAACGCTGGCCAAGGCCAGGCCCACCTCTCTCCTAGGTGGTCTCAACCTGCCCTGTCGCTCCGCCAGAAAGTAACAGTCGGGGGCCGTCTGGAACCCAGGCCCACCTCTACCGGGATGGAGCCACCTGTCCTTTCAGCCCCCTCATCAGAATCACTTGTGGGTACTCAACAAGCTGACCCGACTTTAGTCACCACATGAGTCATGTATATAAAGTATATAGTATATACCCATGATCACCTCCCGAAGTGATCACGGCCCAGTAGTATAACATGGCAGACGGACAAGAGTGTAGGGCCACTGATGGAACACTAGCATCCTATACTAAGCAATAGGATAGCAGGTAAGGATAACAACTGTAGCAACAATGACAGGCTATGCATCAGCATAGGATTAACCGAAAGCAGTAACATGCTACACTACTCTAATGCAAGCAGTATAGAGAAGGAATAGGCGATATCTGGTGATCAAGGGGGGGGGGGGCTTGGCTGATTGCTCTGGCAAGAAGGAGGGGTCGTCAACAGCGTAGTCGGTCGGGGCACCAGCAGCGGCGTCGGTCTCGTAGTCCACCGGAGAGAAGAGGGGGAAGAAACAATGAATACAATGCAAACAGATGCATAACGATGCATGACATGAAGAAGCGTGATGCTAGGTGTGCCCAAACGTGGTACTAGGTGATACCGGCGAAGGGGGGAACATCCGAGAAAGTATTCCCGATGTTTTGCGTTTTCGGACAGATGGTCCGGAGGTGAAATGTTGTAGGTTCACTATGTTAGGGACGTGTGGTGAACAAACGGGCTGCGTCTCTGGATTCGTCTCGTCGTTCTGAGCAACTTTCATGTAGAAAGTATTTTCATCCGAGCTACGGATTATTTTATATGATTTTCTAAAGATTTAATCATTTTCTGATTTTAATTATTTATCTAAATATTTTAAAGGAACATTATCCAGAATAGTGTTTGCTGACGTCATCATGACGTCCGCAGTCAACAGGGCGTTGACTGGGTCAAACTGACCTGTGGGTCCCAGCTGTCATACTGTGTTTGGTAACTAACCAAGTTAATTAGTCTAGTTAACAGATTAGTTAAGTTAATTAGCTAATTAGATTAATTAAACAGGGTTAAATAATTAATTAATTTTTGTTATATTTTTAAAAATCTTTTTTTTGTTTACATTATCTAACAGGGGCGGGCCCCATGTGTCAATGGCCCAGGGCCTTAGCGGGCGCTGGGCAGTGGTTACGGGTGCGGGCACCGGGTCACCTGGACACAGCCGCAACGGGTGCCGCCCAGCGCCGCGGGGCGCCGGCAGCCACGGCACCGGCAGGCAGCCGGAGCGGCGTGGATGCGGAGGGGGCCGCGCGGCCCAAAGCGGTGGCGATGATAGCGCGCGCTGGGCGCTGCGTGGCGAGGGGCAGTGGGGAGCGGCGCGATGGCATGGACGCGAGGGGCGGGCAGCAAAGAGGCGAGCGGGGGCGCAGGCGTCGGGGAGAAGCAGCACGGCGGGTGCGGCAGTGAGGTGCGTCGCGGGGTCAGGCATGGCGCGACGGTGCGTGAGCGGGAGGAGCAGCGAGCGGGGCTTGGCCCGTGCACCGGCGCGGTCGGGCGCGGCGAATGGCGTCCGACAGGGGGAGAGGGGAGGCGCGGTGTCACACCGACGGTTGGAGTGAAATGGCAGTGGGCGTGGGGAGGACGACGGGGACGAGGCGACGAGCTCGGGGGCGGTTCGGTGACGGAGAGGATGGCAGCGGTGGTGGTGCACGGCGACGACGAGTGGGTGCGGCCCGGTGATGAGGGGACGATGGAGAGGAGAAGAGGATGAGGCGGTCCGGCGGGTGGCGCCGGCGAACGGCGAGGCGGCGGGGACGAGCCAGGGCGTCGAGGACGATCCCGATCTAGGAGGGGATCGGGGGAGTGGGGGGAGTGGGGATCGTGGGGGGAGGGGGTTTGGGTTTCGGGGTGAGAGGCCATATAGGCCAAGGCTGGGCCGGCCTATCCAGGGTGGCTGTGGCCAGCCGGCTGAGCCGAGGCCCAGTTGGCCAAGGGCGGGGGGTTCTTTTACCTTTTTTTTATTTTTTTGTTGGTCTTTTTTTCTTTTTCTTTATTTATTTTCCTACTCTGTTTTAATTCAACTTAAACTATTTATTCATTTGTATAAGTGTGGTACCTTCACCTTAAATACCTAGGCATTATTTGGCACACTCCGAACATTTTTGTTTTAATGTTTGAAAACTTTTATTGTTTGACTTTATTTTAAATTTGAATTTGAACGGGTTTTGAATCAACGCGAGGTTATCAACAGTAACTGAGGTGACGTCGCATCATTAGCAGGGAATTACTATAGCTTAATTATCCGGGCGTCACACAAGCATTAAGCATAATTAAAACCGAATAATGCACCATAAGTAGGATATAATTTTCATTGCATTATTATTGACTTTCATGCATGCATAGGGAATCACAAACCTTAACACCAATATTCTTACTAGAGCACAATTACTCATCAACATAACTCACATATCACATCATCATATCTCAAAGCTATTACTAAAAATCAAGTTTATTTTCTCCAGTGATCTGCAAGACATTTTCTTTTTCTTTATCCCTTTTGGATATCTATCACTTTGGGACTAATTTTCATGTGTTGCTTTTCTTAAGCTCAAACAAATATAGGTGAAGATCATGAGCATAACAAATTTTCTTTCTCTCAAAATAATTTAAGTGAAGCAAGAGAGAATTTCTTCAAAATTTTACTAACTCTCAAATAAATCTAAGTGAAGCAAGAGAGCATTTCTTCAAAAATAACAAAGCACACCATGCTCAAAAAGATATAAGTGAAGCACTAGAGCAAGTCCTAGCTCATAAAAGATTTAAGTGAAGCATAGAGAGCAATTCTAACAAGTCATGATATAATTTTGGCTCTCTCAAATAAGTGTGTCCAGCAAGGATTGATGACTTAAAACACAAAATAAAACAAGAAAAGACACATATCATACAAGACGCTCCAAGCAAAAAACATATCATGTGACGAATAAAAATATAGTCTCGAGTAAAATACCGATAGTTGTTGGAAGAAAGCGGGGATGCCACTCGGGGCATCCCCAAGCTTAGTTGGTTGCTAATACTTGGATAATAGCTTGGGATGCCGGGGCATCCCCAAGCTTAGGCTCTTACATCCTTCCTTCATCCATCATCAGATAACTCAAAACTTGAAAACTTCAATCACACAAAACTCAACAAAACCTTTGTGAGATCCGTTAGTATAAGAAAGCAAACCACTACTATAAGTGCTGTGTTAAACCAATTCATATTTTGTTTTTGTATTATATCTACTGTATTCCAACTTTTTATGGCAAAAACTCATCAAAGAAAACCATAGAGCCATCAAAATAAGCACACAACACAAAGAAAACAAAATCTGTCAAAACAGAACAGTCTGTAGTAATCTGACTTTGGCGAATACTTCTGTAACTAAAACAATTCTACCAAAATAGAAAGACCTGGGTAATTTGTATATTAATCTTCTGCAAAAAGAATCAGAGCAAAAGCTCTTTTCTGTGATTTATGAAAATTAGTTTCGTGAGCACAAAGTTTCTGTCTTTTTCAGCAAGATCAAACAACTATCACCAAAGAAGATCCTATAGGCTTTAATTGGCACAAACACTAACTAAAACACAAAAAACACAATCATACCAGTAGCACAATTGTGTAAACGCACAGGAACAGAAAGCAAAAGGAAAAATAAATTTTATTTATTGGGTTGCCTCCCAACAAGCGCTATAGTTTTACGCCCTTAGCTAGACATAAAGCAAGGATCTAAGTTTTGTCTTCCGAAGTTTTGGCAACTTTTGTAAGGGTTTTCTCAAACCCGGGTGGCTCTTTATGCTTCCCTAAATTCTCCATAAAAGAAACCATTTTAAGATCCAAAATATCCAATCGCTTGTTGCAAAGAGTAATCAAGGTATTCATGCGATTGATACTACCATTGAGGTGCTTGAGGGGTTCATTATATTTCTGTATTTCAACCATATGTTTATGCAAATCACCAAGTTTTTCCAACATTTGAACTCCCTCAGGGGTAAAATAAAACCCCTTCTTTTGAGGAGGAATTCCCAAAATTCCCTCTAAAATTTCATAGGCAGCATTAGCATCTAGCTCAATAAAATTTCCTTTAGCGGCAAAGTCCAGAAGTTGCCTATGATGCAAAGCCAATCCTATGTAAAAATTACGAAGCAAAACTTTAGCTTCCCCCTTTAGATTAGAAACACGATATGATTCCATAAGCCTATACCAGACATCTTTCAAATTTTCTCCTTGTCTTTATTTGAAGTAAAGAACTTCAAAATCTGGTGACAAAGGAGGAGTAGGGGCGCTACCATCGGGACTAGAAACAAGAGATCGGTGAAAAAGAGAGGCAAATAAAATGGCAAACTTTTGTGAAGTGGGGGAGAGGAAAGCATGAGGCAAATGGAAAATAATGTAAATTGCGAGGAGATGAGATTTGTGATTAGGAACCTGGTTATGTTGAACATCCTCCCCGGCAACGACGCCAGAAATTCCCTTGATGATGTTTGCTAAGACTATGTCGGTGTTTCCCCCAAGAGGAGAGGATAATGTAGCACAACAACGGTAGGTATTTCCCACAGCAATGAAACCAAGGTATCGAACCAGCAGGAGAACCAAGCAACAAAACGTAAACAGCCCCTGCACACAAATAACAACCACTTGCAACCCGATGTATTAAAGGGGTTGTCAATCCCTTTCGGGTAACGGCGCCAGAAATGGCTAGTTGACGGGAGAAAATTGTAATAGATTGAAATAATAGATCGCAAATAAAATAAAGTGCAGCAAGATATTTTTTGTATTTTTAGTTTAATAGATCTGAATAAAAATGCAAAGGAAAAATAGATCGCAAGGCAAATATATGAGAACGAAGACCCGAGGGCCATAGGTTTCACTAGTAGCTTCTCTCAAGAAAAATAGCAAACGGTGGGTAAACAAATTACTGTTGGGCAATTGATAGAACTTCAAATAATCATGATGATATCCAGGCAATGATCATTACATAGGCATCACGTCCAAGATTAGTAGACCGACTCCTGCCTGCATCTATTACTATTACTCCACACATCGACCACTATCCAGCATGCATCTAGTGTATTAAGTTCATGGAAAAACGGAGTAATGCAATAAGAACGATTACATGATGTAGACAAGATCCGTTTATCTATATGGCGGAAGATATCGATCTCGTCTTTTTCTCCTTAGTAGCTACGATACATACGTGTCGGTTCCCTTTCTGTCACTGGGATCAAGCACCGTAAGATCGAACCCACTACTTGGCACCTCTTCCCATTGCAAGATAAATAAATCAAGTTAGCCAAAAAAAACCCAAATATCGAAGAAGAAATACGAGGCTATAAGAGATCATGCATATAAGAGATCAAAGAAACTCAAATAACTTTCATGGATATAAAAAGATATAACTGATCATAAACTCGAAGTTCATCAGATCCCAAGAAACACACCACAAAAAGAGTTACATCATATGTATCTCCAAGAGACCATTGTATTGAGAATTCAGCGAGAGAGAGAGAGAGAGAGAGAGAGGGCCATAGCTACTAACTACGGACCCGAAGGTCTACAAAGAACTACTCACGCATCATCGGAGAGGCACCAATGGAAGTGGTGAACCCCTCTGTGATGGTGTCTAGATTGGATCTGGTGGTTCTGGACCCTGCGGCGGATGGATGAGTATTTCCTCGACCCCCCTAGGGTTTACAAAGAACTACAATTATTAAGAATTATTAACCATTGCCATTGTAACTTTGCCTCAACGGCGAGCAGAGCACGCGCAGGGACGCCAGAGCGGAGCGCGGCACGGGCGCCTCAACGGCGAGCAACCACGTGGTCAACCTTCTGCCATCAATAAATTTTGACCTTGTTTCTCGTCACATTGCTGATTACAACACAATAAGTAATTGCGAATCTATTCACACCTATCAAACTAATATGTGTTCACACTTAGCACCTGGCTATAAAAACTACCCACTCGAAAATTACTTCACAGTTCCTCTCCTCATCACCCACAAAACTGGTTTTTTCTATCAAGTCATTCCACCATGACCGGTAGGAGGAGTTTAGGGTGGACATATAACCAGGCAGCAAAGACCAAGGCCGCGGAAGCACTAGAGAGGTCCTGCCGCGAAGCCGGAGCCGCAGCAGAGATGTCCCTGCACGCTGCGGAGCCCTCGAACGAGCTCTCACGGGCACGCGAGGGCTCTCACAAGCACATTCGCAGCATCGGTCATCGCGACGAGCCAACGTTCCTGAATTCCTTCGCCGGCGATGACGACATTCTCGCTGGCGTCACTATGCAGCAGGAGCTGGTCGACGGCTTGACGAAGCTGCTCAAGATCAGCGATGCCTCGGTTGACAAGGCGACCGGCCTCGTCGAGCAACTCATGGGTGACAATGCAAAGCTCCTCAAGTTGGTCGCCGAGAAGGAGGAGGAGGCCGCCGGCTGGAAGATGCTGCATGAGTAGAGCAGTGCCTCGGAGATGATGCTGAAAGCGGTCATCGAGGAACTGATGGGTGGCTTTAGGAAGCTCCGGATCAAGCGCGAGCAGGAGGTGGAGGAATCCGTGCCTGCTTTCAAGTAAAGTCATGAGGAATTGAAGAAGGAGCTCGAGGATTTCGCCGCCCGGCGATCCATCGACAAGTAGAGACAGTAGTGACCCCGATCGTTGTGTGCAATTTCCTTCTTCTCTTGCCCCCGTGTCTTCCGGGCTTTGCCGCATGTGGCATTTTAAATTATCCAGAATATGTTAGACAATTATTATCTGTGCCATTGTAAATTTTTCGTCGTATTATCCGTTGCCATTTTATTTGTGGTCGTATTATCCGTTGCCTTATGTCGCAATTTAAATTAGGGCGGAATACGAGTTGAAAATACGAACAAAGCAAATGCTGCCATGGGATCACAAGCAAACACCCTCCGTCCAGGTGCTTTAATTAACCCATTAATGGAGAAGTTGTGAGCGAGGCGGGCGGCGGCTGGTGCATGGAGGTCAAAGAGCTCGCTCCCGGTGAGCATGGGCGGCCTTGCTGCTCGCACGTGTCCCGTCGAGCCTACGAGGTGGACAGGATGCACGTGTCCCGTCGAGCCTGCGCGGCGGACTGCTCGCACGCGTCCCATGGAGCCTGCACGGCGGACTTCTCGCGCTCGTCCCGTCTAATCAAACAGCTGCACGCACGCCACCGAGTATGGTTAAATTTCGACATGGTAAATATAATACTACCGTTTGCGATATTAACGGGTCAGCTTTTTGTTTCAAAAAGGACTTCATTGGCTACTAATGTGTGCACGTCTTCTCAAACTGGACGATTTTTTACCACGGCATATATGTGCCATTTCATGAAACCATGCCAAGTTTCATGTTTTTTGGGTGAATTTTTGATTTACTGGGATTTAAAAATCGAGATTCTCATTGTTTCAGGACGGCGACAAATTTGTATTCATTCTCATTCCTTAAACGAGACCTAAACATGCACCCAAAGACACATGTACGATTTCCCACCCATTTTGCTTCACTGGAGCATGTGGTTGTTGTTCAAATTTGAATTATGGACTACATTAAATGCATAGAAAACTTAGTAATTAGTAATATATATACATTGGCCAAACGAACCCTGAACAGTTTCAAATTTCAGCCTGACACTCCTGTTATTCTATGTTGCCTATAGAAAACAAAGTTCAAGGCGAGAAGAGGCAGCGATTATCGTTTCGCCCACAAGAGGGGCATGTTTCCCTACCGGAAAAACGAGGGTTGCGACAGGCTCCTGTTTGTAAAAGGCTTGTAATATAGCTTCGCCCAAATTGGAAAATTATATGTACCATGTAGTAACACCATGCCAAGTTTCATGATTTCCTGGTGAGTTTTGGATTTACAGACATTCAAAAACTGAGATTCGCAAAGTTTGTGGCCAAGCCAGGATGGCGAGACGGTTGAATTCGTTCCCATTCATTCCATGGGACCTAAACATGCACCCCAAGGAAGCATTTACATTTTTCTAGCCATTTTGGTACACTGGAGCATGTATTAGTAGTTCGGATTTGAATGATGGACATTAAATGCCTAGAAAACTCAATTAATGAATAAAAAAGGTCAAACGAACCCTGAATAATTTCTATGTTCAGTGCGAATCTCCAGTTGTTCCGTGTCGCGTGTAGAAGAAAATACGAGGCTAGAAGAGGAAGAGATTATCGTTTGGCCCACAAGGGGACATGTTTCCCTATCGAAACCACGAGGGTTCGTGTGACAGGCTCCGGTTTGTAAGAGGTTTGTAATAAAGCTTGGCCCAAATTGGCAATGTTTTTACCATGACATATATGTGCCATGACGCGACACCATGCCACCTTTGATGACTTTCTGATGAGTTTAGGATTTATGGGGACTTAAAAACCGAGATTCGAAATGTTTGAGGACGAGCCAGGACACAGGTACGGTTGTAATTTGTTCCCATTCCTGGCCTGAGACCTAAATATGCACCCAAGGACACATGTATAATTTTTCTAGCCATTTTGGTGAACTGGAGCATGTATTTGTAGTTCAGATTTGAATTATTGACATTAAATGCGTAGGAAACTCAATTAGTGTATAAAAAGGCCAAATGAACCCTGAATATGTTTAAATTTCAGCACGGATATCCTGTCGTTCCATGTTGCCCGTAGAAGAAAATACAAGGCAAAAAGAGGCAGTGATTATGTTTCGCCCACGAGGGGAACACGTTCTCCTATCAGAACCACGAGGCTTCTTTGAGAGAAGCTCCCATTTTTGTAAGAGGTTTGTAATAAAGCTAGGCCCAAACTGGACAATGTTTTTACCACGACAGATATGTGCCATGACGTGACACCATGCCACCTTTGATGACTTTCTGGTGAGTTTAGGATTTATGGGGACTTAACAACCAAGATTCGAAATGTTTGAGGACCAGCCATAACACCGGTACGGTTGTAATTCATTCCCATACCTGGCATGGGACCTAAACATGCACCCAAGGACACATGTATAATTTTTCTAGCCATTTTGGTGAACTGGAGCATGTATTTGTAGTTCAGATTTGAGTTATGGACATTAAATGCGTAGGAAGCTCAATTAGTGTATAAAAAGGCCAAACGAACCCTGAATAAGTTTAAATTTCAGCATGAATATCCTGTCATTCCATGTTGCCCGTAGAAGAAAATACAAGGCGAAAAGAGGAAGTGATTACGTTTCGCCCACAAGGGGGACACATTTCCCTATCAGAACCACGAGGCTTCTTTGAGAGAAGCTCCGGTTTGTAAGAGGCTTGTAATAAAACTTGCGCCACAATGGACGAAAAAAATTCCTCAACATATAAGTGCCATGTCGTGACACCATGGTAGGTGTCATGATTTTCAGCTTAGTTTTGGATTTACTGGGATTTAAAAACCGAGATTCTTCTCACGAAATGTTTTCAAATAGCACACGGTTCACTCACGAAAGCCGATATTCAATGAAAACTTCGTGGAAACCATATCTTAAAGTTTCAAAAAATCTGAAAAAATGTCGGATGTGAGGAAGGTGATGTTTTATCGCGACACAAAATTTCAAGTTGAAAAACATTACGAGATGTGAGCTATGAAAAAGACAAATTCCGCCCTAAATAGTGACATTACTATTTGGCACTATTCAACACTGATTTTGTCTTTTTCATAGCTCACATCTCGTAATGTGTTTCAACTTGAAATTTTGTGTGGCAATAAAACATCATACTCTTAACATCCCACATTTTTTTGAATTTCTTTTGAAACTTCAAACATCTTTTTCTCGTGGTTTTCACCTGTTTCCACCAAATGTTGGTTTCCGTATGATATCCCACCCCCCCCCCACTGCACGCGCGATGTGAGTCGTGCGTTCTGACTGGCCAGAACCCAAACCCCACGGATCGGACATGTGCACCGTTGGATGCTCCCAGATCGAACGGCAACCCTGAGCCCTTTCGACAGCACATGCAGTACATGGGTAAGCACTGTGCGCATGCATCGTGTAGCTCACACTTCCTTCTCTACTAGGTTTTCATTCAAAACAGGTTACCATTTCTCGCCACTCCTCTCATCGGTTTCCCGCCTCTTCTCCCAGATATGCATGATTTAGATGTTCGTTTAATTCTTATAGTTCATCTCATCCAAAATCAATTAGTTTTATAAAAAAACTATTTTAAGATTCATGGAATTGTGCATTGTAAAGGTAAAAACAAAAAGTGACAATTCATTTAGCAAAAAAAGGTTTCGGCAATTAAGATATGGAAGATTCTAGGGAACAAAGGAGAAGTGCTTGTGTTTTGAGGTTTGTGCATTATGCTTAAGTTCAACCATGGAGTCTTCTAGATTGTACATGTGGTAGAATTTGGTGGAATGTAGATGATATCCAACGGCCAGTAGTGCTCGGATTTGCCATCTCTGTACCGTCGGATTGGCTTCATCCAACGAGCAACTTTCAAAGTTATTCGCACACTATATAGGTGTGTAGATGTATATATATATATAGATGTGTCCCATGCTAGACAAAATAAAGTTTGAGCGCATGCGTGGGACGACCCCCCCGCCGCCGCCGCCTCGAAGTTGGGAAACTGACATGATAGGTATTGAACCAGGCTTGGAGTCGGGTACGGTGTTCGGTCTGTAATGTAGTTGGCGTGGCCCATCAACGTTGTGCATTTGGGATTTAAACTCATACCCATACATATTTTTGGGCCGCATGCAGTGTATACGGGGTCTTCTAATCGACCACGTCTCCCTTGTGCAGTTTTTTGTGACGACACGGATATCTGTGGGCTCCCCGAGTGTATATATATCACCCCTTTGACCGATAATGAGGGGTATGTGTTGGCCATGAATGGATTCCTCCTAGTTCGCGTTAGGGCCAGTCACCATCAAATTTCGGTCAACCAAAGCTCGAGCTCATGCATTGTCAGGATTCCCTCCAAAATGCTCGGATTGCTGGGTTCAACCTACATCAAACCCTGCGTACGTATCTCGTCCTTAACTACCTTGCCTTCATGGTTGTTGTCTGTATCGAGAGGTAGGCACCACATCTAAATTGTACATTATTCTATATTGAAAACACACATCACCCCTTCCCAACGTACATCATTTTGGGCGGCATGCAAGAGGTGCTGGTTTTGTGGTCCCTCTCGTGCGATTTTTATGATGGTTCAATCTATTAGCCCAAGCGGTTTATCGACAACAACAACTGCATTTGACCAAACGAAAGATTCATTGGTCCGTCTTATGGTAGGTCATGGCGACATGCATGTATGACCAAAGTATCGATCATTACGTGCATCTGCCCCGTTGACACGAAGTGGGAGGTGGTGCGCCAAGCATCCTAGCTATGTACGACATTATGTCATTATATATATCCTAGCTAGGTGGTTGTTAGGGTACTTTCGGGTTTGCGAGGCATTGTGTATTTAAAGTTTTAAACATCCCCAATATTCGTACATATATTTGGCCACTTCCAGGTGGTTCTTGACTTCTGGCCCCTCTAATCGATCTTCAACGACGTGCCCAACCGTGGGCCCGCAGGGTCAAAGTTGTGCATTGGAATTTTGAACATCACAGACCACCCTTTTCACTCATATATATTTGGGCCACATGCTGGTGTGGCTGTCTTTTGACCCTCTCTAACGTTATTTTTTGCTGCAAAGGTTCTGATAACCCTCAACGGACACGGGGTATAATATCTTAACCGTGTGCGATACAAGTGCGATGGGAATCACCACGACCGTGCAAGCGTGATCAAATTAAGGTGGAGGTACTGGCTCAACCTCGTGCGATGCAAGTGCACTGAAATCACCACGACTGCGCAAGCACGAGCAAATTAAGGTGGAGGTACTGGCTCAACCATGTGCGATGCAAGTGCACTGAAATCACCACGACCGCGAAAGCGCGAGCAAAGGGTGGAGGTACTGGCTTAACCGTGTGCGATGCAAGTGCGCTGTAAAACCACCACCTGTGCAAGCTAAAGGTGGGTAAGTTTATTTGGAAATTAGGACGAACCGTGTGCGATAGACCAGCTAGCTAGAAATATAAAAAACAAACTACCCGCCTTGAGCGTTGCAAAAATCGGCGGATCCGTGCTAGTTTTCCTTATTATCATACACGCATATTGTTATTGGACCGTGCGCGATCTTGGGCACTGCCGCCCCTCATCAATTCCTTTACCCAAATTTTGGTAGCCGCCGTACTTCAACCGTCGCCCACACTCCTCCAGCACCGACCTTATAGTAATATTGCAGTAGCCGAGGCATTTGAACCGTCGCCCTCCCTCGTCCACCACCATCTCCACCCACTATTACTAAAATTTTCAGTAGCCGCGACATATCCTCAACACCACCCCCCTCCACAGTCCCCCACCCGCCCCCTCCCCCCTCGAACCCTAGCTCGCGGCCGCCGCCAACTCTGCCGGTCTGCCCGTTCTTGCTAGCTTAGATAATAAAGTTCAGGTTATCCAGCGATTCCCATACCGTCGCCCCACTCCCCTGAGTTTTTAGATGAGGCCTGCGGTGTCCCTCCCCGCCAGATCCACATCCCCTGCTCCAGAATGTCGCAGCCTAAGCTCGACCATGTATCCCAGGGAACCCGACGAGCGTTCGGCCAAGAAGAGGTTTATCATGGCCTCTCCGGCGGACGTTGGCGAGGTGGCCGCCGTTCGCCCTGACCTATCGATCCCGGAGCAACAGGTCGCCGCGAAAGCCGGCGAAGACGTTGACTACGTTGCCATGCCGAAGGCTTCATGTCAGCTGGCTAGCGTATTACTGTATCGCGGGAAAGCTGGCTACGACATCAAGCTCGTCCACACCGACGGCTTCACGCGGGCCATGTCACAGGTTAAGTGGTCCATCCCCAACCCCTCTGGTTCAACCGCCGTTGATCTCTTCGATGGCCCTGCCGCTGATCTCTTCCAGCAAGCGGTCAAGGATTTGCGAGCTTTATACGCCATCGAGCCCATTTTGTCACTTCTGAAGGACACGTTCTACGGCGGTGCTTGGGATCCTCAATTGCCAAGTCAGATCTCATCGACCACGACCACGAGGAGGGCACCCACGAAGGTTCTTCCAAGGTGAAACAGCCCATCTGTGACATCAGAGAGCGCACCATGGGTCTGTGCTCTTCCAACTGGAAGGATCCCGTCCATGAAATGTGAGGCAACATTCTATCAGTTAATCTTACCTTCTCTAGCTTGCCGACCCGTACCCTTTGTTGTAGTAGCATTTTCCGTGCGGTTCTTTAACTGTGCCGTGTTTAATTGTTTCAGTTATGCAAAAAGGTATTGTTCAATAGGTCTATGTGAAGTTTAAGTATGAATTGTCCACTTCAGTTTCACGAATGGCTATATTTGGTTGTTTGTAGTGAGTAGATGCCTTGTTTATCTGTATTTGGTTGTTAGGTTGGTTGGAGTGAGCAGTTTTCCAGTTATCGAGCAGATGCCTTATTTATCTGTATTTGGTACTTAGTTTGGTTGCAGTGAGTATTTGTCCAGTTATCAAGTAGATGCCTTGTTTATCTGTATTTGGTTGTTAGGTTGTTTTTTTAGCATTTGTCCACTTATCAAGCAGATGCCTTGTTTATCTGTATTTGGTTGTTAGGTTGCTTTTTTTAGTATTTGTCCAGTCATCAAGCAGATGCCTTGTTTATCTTTATCTGCTTGCTAGGTTGGTTGTAGTGAGCATTTGTCCAGTTTTCAAGCATATGCCATGTTTATCTGTATTTGCTTGTTTGGTTGGCTGCAGTGAGACTCTGTCCAGTTTTCAATGGCTATATTTGGTTGTTATACTGGTCATTTATGCCTAGTTTATTTCAGTCATTCACAATGTGTTGTTCATTATGTGCAAGTCGGAACTGTGCTGCTCGACATCATCACACTGGTGCGCGTCGGTCCTAAACAAATGGTTTTTTACCCCTTTCCACGATGGACTTTGGAACCGTCGCCAAGTGAGTGTGTGCGATAGGGGGTCCTTCCCACACGACCCAGAAACCGTCGGGGATATGGAACACTGATCCAGAGGCCTTCCAAAATGTAATCGTGTGCGATGCAACACACACTAAATTCTTTCGCACGTGTGGTATCGGTGATTAAGCGTTTCTAATGACGCAGTGAAACCATACGGTCTGTCGTAACGAACCGTTTCGGAAATAGTATGTAAGGCACACGGGCCAACATATGAACCGTGTGTGATTTGTGCCCTATCGCACACGAGTTTTCTTTGTAACCCGTCTGCCATGCTAGACTCCATCGCACACATTTTCCAATAATTACCGTCTGCGATAATGTTCTATCACAAACGGTTCAGGAGCCCCTTCGCACACATACAAGTGCTGCAGACCGTTTGTGATTTGTTAGGTATCACCGACGGTTGCCGCAAGAGTGACGTGTGCTTTTCGTTTGGGATCCCACACGTTTCCCGAAACAAATACGACTGGGATTGTATTTTGCATTGGGCACGGTTTACTCCCAGTTCTCGTGTGCGATAACGCGATATCACAAACGGTTCCGGAGAACCTACGCACACGTAGTAGCGCTGCGAATCATTTGCGATCTGCTGTGTATCACCAATGGTTCCAATACGATTGACGTATGCTTTCCGCTTTGGACCGCACACACTCATTTAGTTGAACCTTGTGTAGAGCAATTGCCAGGTTAAAACAAAAATATCCCATTTTGAATGGGCACGCAAAAATCAAATTCGCCACAATATTCAATTGAAAAAATAAACATAAATATCGCATTTGAATCGGCACACAAAAAGGAAATTCGCCACAATATTCAATTGAACAAATAGTGTCCACAGGAAGAACATTCATCAGATTTTGCAACAATTGCGATTGAACATATGGTAGCTAAATTCCAATGATTTTTCCACACATATATGCATTACATAATTAATCATAGTGTACGAAATACGAAAACCTCATCAGATGGAAAACAATGGATCCATGCGTTATATGTTTAGCGGCTAACTCTTACTCAATGTTTTAGGAGAACGCATGCTGAAATCTTCATTATCACCAGTGGGATTGATGTAGTGATCCAGGAAGAAGTTGCTAATAAATCTCCAAACCATCAGCAATTCACCAGCCGGGAGCGGTTCAGGGGTCCTCGGTTTTAAGATGAGCTGCAGTATTTTTAAGATCAGAATGTGCCATATGAGTGGAGTAGAAGATATTAATTAAGATAGACTTACTGGTACTAATTCATGAGGATCGTCACAATATCAGCAGATTTCCAGATGGAGATCATGTGTTTGCAAACATAGTATCCACAAAGGTTGGTCCCTGCTTCTTGCTGAGGACACTGAAATTTTTTGTACAAAATTAGTCATGTATTTGTCCTGTTAGGAACAACCTAACCGGTGTTAGATGTATTAGTTTTTCTTTGGACAAAATAGAAAGAGGTTTATTTAGAAACTTCAACATTTGACTAGCGTAAGGAAAGGTATTTGCAGATTGTTGGATAAATTTTCCAAAAATAATGAATTTCGGTGTGTTACCGGAGAAACTTCAACGCATTGGACTGCTGACCATGCGTTGAAGCTATGTCGGGTTTCTGCGCAGGTGGTGCCAACTTGTCGGTGTGCTGAGGTGGCCGTGCCAATGCGTTGGTTTGCTGAGCAGGAAGTGCTGATGCAATGGTATGCTGATCACGCACCTGTGGACCGACGGACTGATGAGCAGTCGGTTCTGGACCTACAGACTGCTTAGCAGGCGGTTCCAAAGCATCAGACTACTTAGTAGTCTGTTCCACTAGGTTGGTCTGCTGAGCATGTGTTGCAGCTGGGTCTCCCCCCGCTGCTTCAGCGGCCGGCATCTGAACCGGTGGTGCGTTATGAGCAGTTGTAGGCCTTGCCACTGGATGCTTTGGGGCAAAGGATGACATGGCCTGTACGCCACAAAGTCGGTCCGGCTCATCATAGGTTGATGCATCAGCCCGCGAGAGCTGCTCTGGCAAGGAGAGCGTCACCGGTTGAGGGGCGATCGTGGTTGCTCTTGGCAGGGCTTCAGGAATCTCATCGATGAACTCTATTTCCTTTCGTGGCCACTTGATATGATGTAACAGTGTTTCTCCCAAGGTCCACTCATCGAAGTCTCCTAGGACATTCTTCAGGGCAAATTCATTGAATCCAGGCTTTACTTCAATCACGTAGCACTTCACACAGCCTGGCTTCAATGGCACATTGTCCAAGAAGAGGCCATCTTCCAAGAAGGGTGGGCAAACCCAGGTTGTTGCACATTTTAATGTACCTTCATAATGTGTAAGCACGCCCTTCAGTCTGTCTTTCATTCTAGATAGATCATATATAGCATCATCACGAGCAGCTGCAGTCTCAGTGTCGCTGGGGTCAGCTGATGCACTGCTACTCTTGTGCAGTGTTGTCGCACAATAAGCAGCATCATCCATGCCCGCCACCCCTCCCATCTGCTGGCTATCTATCACTGTTAGAGTCTTCTACATCATCATCATTGACTCCTCAACATCCTTTTGAACAGCGGGATAAATCTCCTTCTTCAACTTTTCAAACAATGCATTCTACTTCATTTCACTCCTCGCTTTTTTCATGCTGAGCCTCTCTTCTTTGCTAAGTGTGAAAGCCCTCTTATGCGGGACATTAACACCTATACCCCTTGCACGGCCAGGGGGCTCTTTTGTGTCCAGGGCAATGGACATAATGTCACATGGCCCTGAGTTCCTGTAGAACCTTCCAGGGATCTTGGAAGCCTCTACCATCACTTCATACAGTTTGGCGTCACGTCCGTTTTCAAAGTAATAAGTTCTGTCATCACGCCTCTTTGCACGTGCACGCAAGTAGTCTCTGGCGCGTTCGCCCTTGATTTAACTAAAGGCCGAACTCCCACCCCCCGCTACTGCTTCTTTGTCCTCCTGTTCCCATATCAGTTTCATGCCGTAGTATCCTGCCACACCCAAACGATGGGGGTGTATGTTCTTCTTCTGAAGTTCCGATTGCTTGAAACTCTTCGCAGCAAACTCTGGAGTTGCCCTGACCCTTTTGAATTCTACCCAGTCTGCCTTTGTAATTTGGGGGTATGCGGGGATTGGGTCCTTGCCTTCACTCAAGTACTACTTGTACATCACGTGCTTCCAGTTTCTCCAAGCATCCCTAGCCTTCTTCAGTGCAGCGTGTTCCACCTGCATTCTCCACTGCTCTGGAACGTTGAAGTGATCCATGATCTCCCGGACTATCCTTCGCCGTGTTTTTGTGTCAGCCTTCCGAAACCCCGGCATATTAATGTTGAGCCTTGCCTTGCCAACAAATCCACACACACTCCTGAACCTCATGCGTGCTTTATCTAGTTTACTTGGGGCCCAGGACTTTAAATCAATCTCAGTTACTTCATATACACCTTTAGGCTGGTGTGTGGGCTTCCTTGGAGCGTTCCCCCGTTTCCTGACCGGAAGGGTAATTGCTGCAGCTCTATCCCGTTCAAGACTACTTGATCCCTCACAATCTGCTGAAGACCTAGGGTTGTCCGAATCAGATGAAGATACATGGCCTGAATGAGTGCTGTTGCTGCTACTCGGCATCTACAGAGAACACATGCGAAACTCAGGAAAGGAGGATAAGCATAAAACTAACAACTTGGTATTAAGCGTTCTAAACATGCCATGCATTAATTTAGAAAATGTACGGCTAATTTTTTAAGTTTGTGTGACTCGGGCGCCCGCGATCTGTAAATAGGCAGGAACTTATTGGAACAAATACAACTAATATGTAGCAAGGAAGGTAGATAATGAACATATATACGCTCTCCGTTATTTTATAGCCAATTTGGGAACATACAGAACGAAGTTGCAGGGTAGGCATAAAGACTAGTCTTATAGCTTTGTTCCCATGTACATGGGGGAACTGGGATCATTAAGTTGACCCCGAATGAACTTGGGGTTTTTGATGATTTTAAACTTCTTCTCTTTTGCACTGGTGCGTGATCCCTTCGCTGGCAACTCATCAAATTCATCGTACTCGTCCTGATCGGCAACATCGTCGACACCCAGTACCCTTCTCTTCCCATGCATTGTTAAATGGCCGTTCTTATGCAAGGGGTCTTCCACAAAGAAAATCTGGGTTGCATCGCTGGCAAGAATGAATGGGTCCGCGTGACATGCCATCGTTGTCCTGTTAACACAGGTTTTCCTGTACTCATCAATCCTTACCCGACCAAGAGGGATCCATGCGCACCTGAATAATGCCACCTTAACTTTCACATAGTCAAGCTCCCAAATCTCTCTGATGGTTCCATAGTATACCCTTTTATCAGCTTCATTTACAGTCATGCATTCTATTCGAACATTGCTGTTCTGATATGAGGTCTTCTTATCACGTTCCTCAGTGTAGAACGTCTATCCATTTATGTCATATGCTTGGTACGTCAGCACCGTAGGTGATGGCTTTTGTGCCAACCACGTAGCAATGTCATCGATGGATCCTTGTGCCAAACGATTCTTCAGCCATTCGGCGTAGTTCTTAGTGTGCTCCTTCATCTCCACCTTTGATGAAGGCACCATTGGTAAGAATCTTTGGCATATCTCCGCCAAGTGTTCTTCGGCATAAGCGATGAGAACTGGGCTGTTAAGCAGTACCGTCAAATGGGCTTTCTCTGCCAATTCTCTGGGTGCAACCATTTTCTTGCCAGCAAGGACTGGCTTACCTTTCAGCCTTCCCTCGTGGCGAGAGAGGGGCAAACCTATAGGTCTTTGTTTCATTTATTCGGTGCAAAACTCAACCACCTCCTTCGCGGTATAACCTTGTAGGATGCTTGCCTCTGGATGGTTTCGGTTCCGACAAATGCGCTTCAGGATTCCCATGAACCGCTCGAAGGGATACATGTTGCGAAGAAACACAGGACCACAATACTTTATCTCGTCGACAAGGTGCATAGTGAGATGGACCATGATATCAAAGAATGACGGTGGGAAAAAACATCTCTAGGTTGGACAATATTCTTGCAATATCATCTTGCATATGATCCAACTCTTCAGGATCTACAACTTGCTGCCATAGTTGGTTGAAGAAATCACAGAGGTCAATGAGTGTGTTTCTTATATCTTTGTCCATCAGATTCCTGATGGCCACCGGGATGATTTGTGTCAACATTACGTGGCAATCATGTGACGTCATGTGTCCCAACTTCATTTTACCTAAGCTCACATCCACGAGACTTCTGATGTTTGCGGAGTGGGAAGAGGGTGTCTTAACTAAGAACAAATAGGTGAAGAATTGTGTTGCTTCTTTTGTACTGAAATTGTAACTCTGGCAAGCTTTAATGAATTTGTCATCATCTTCTGCTTCACTCTTGCATTGTGATTGATCAGCAAGCATATCGAGCCGTGAACTGTCACCATCCTTTCTTTTACCTTTTATCTTGAGCAGAGTACTAAGGATGCTTTCACATACGTTCTGCTCTACGTGCATGACCTCGATGCAGTGACGTACATGTAGAATCTCCCAGTAAGGTAATTTCTAGAACACCGATTTCTTCTTAAGCACTTGATCCTTGGGTGTTAGTTTCACCGTCAAAGGGTGGTTCTTGCCAAGCACAACATTAATTGTTTTAGCTATGTTGTGGACCACCACCCCTTCATAGGATCTTGGGGCTACAGCTGCCTCTGGCATACCATCAAATTCATCTTTCATCTTTCGGTATGGCTGATTTTTCCATAAGAACCTACGATGACGCAAATACACTGTTTTGTGTGAGTTGGGAAGTCTTCTGCTAGCTGTCCTATCCATGCATGTGACACACCCTACTTCTCCCCTTGTTTTCTGCCCCGATGTGTTGCCTAATGCTGGCATATCTTGAATGGTGTGCACCAGCATGGCATGTAGATCGAAAATCTCCTTTTTGTAAGCATCATAACATTTTACAGCAGGCGCATCTATCCACACTGTCAGCAGTTCTTCTACCAGTAGCTGAAAGTAAATGTCGATGTCATTTCCAGGTTGCTTCGAGTCTTGGATAATCATTTACATCATAATGTAGTTTTTCTCCATACACAACCAAGGAGCTAGGTTATATATGCACAGAAGCACTGACCATGTGCTGTGATTGGTGCTCATATCGCCAAAAGGATTCATCCCGTCAGTACACTCACCGAGCCTTATACTTCTAGGATCCTTGGCAAAATTTTCAAACTTTTTTTCGATTAATTCCCACTGAGCCCCATCTTTCGGGTGCCTCATATACTTATCTGCAATTCTCTCATCATGATGCCACCGCAACCTCTTTGCCTCTCAAGGGTTTGCAAACAAACGCCTCAACCTTGGAATTAAAGGCAAGTACCAAACAACCTTGAACGGGACTCCTGTCTTGATCTCGTCGTCCAATTTGTACTTGTCCTTTGCTCTCCTGCGCTTGTATCGTGCAAGCTTGCATGTCAGACATGCACGAAAATCTTTGTACTCACCACGGTACAATATACAATCATTCACACATGCGTGTATCTTCTGTACTTCAAGTTCCAATGGGCAAACAATTTTCTTCGCTTCATTCGTGCTTCTGTGGAGCACATTATCTTCCGGAAGAATTTCTTTCAAAAGACCTAACATCTCTGTGAAGCCCTTGTTTGATAGACTGTTTGCTGCCTTAAATCTGAGAAGCGCCAGGGTGGCACTCAACCTGGAATATTTTTTTTTGCAACCTGGATACAATTCTTTCTTGGACTCCGCATCAATGGTTGGTAGATCCTTGTACCCAATCATATGCTTATCTGGGCCCTCGAAATCTGCAATCATAGCAGCAAAATCTGGCATATCAAGATCGTTGTCATCTGCGTCGACGTCTTGGTTTTCCAGTGGGCGTTTCGGCTTTCCGGTGTTCCATTGGTAGCTTGACGCCTCTGCCGCGATGTTAGATTCAACATCCATGTGACACTGATCGGGGTTTGGCATCTCGCTGCCCTGGGTATCTTCACCCATGACCTCCTCTTCACCGTGTCTGGTCCAACGTGTATATCCATCCATAAATCCCCTAGAGACTAAGTGCATCTGGACATCTGCAACTTCATGTGACTCTGTATTGGCACAATCATTACATGGTCATAGGATGTAATCCGCATCACAAATTCTCCTCTTTGTACTTTCAGCCAAATTCATGAACTCTGTCATGCCACTGATAAAATCTGCGGTTTTCCGATTCTTCATCCATCGAGATCGTTCCATCTGCAGCACACGAATGGTAATTAAAAACAAAACAACAACATTAATACACGGATTAACTGCTGTCCAAAGATGCGTGCATAAATCACAAGGTTTTATTTTAATAATTACTGAGGGCGCTCCATGTTGTTATCCAGACGTGCTATGACAAAAATTAATGGCCAGTCAATTTACACGCAGAGTACTAGCACAACACTACACTTAGGAATTGAATACCTAAATTTAGCCACTCACGAAAAGAATACCTTAATTAATTAGCCGCGCGGCAACCTCCACCCAGCAGACAGACAAGCGCAATGCGGCGGCATGCCGAGACATCAGGGTCGAGGAGCAAAGCTTAGTGTGGCTGCCGCCTGAAGTTCGACGTCCACTATCCCGCCATCGACCGCGATGGATGTGCTCGAATCACGCCGCCGCCGAACTCGATGGTTGAGCTCCTCTTATCTACCGTCGCAGAACGAGGATTGACCTCCTATGACGCCGCCACCACCCATCGACCGAGGATTGACCTCTTCTCCGGTAGCCACTGCCTCCGGTAGCCACTGCCTAGGCCGCCGCCGCCGCCATCTCTATATGCAGAGCGGTTGTTTTTTGACGGATTTCCATGGAGCGGCTGTTTACACGGTATCTCACCGTAACTCAATTATATGGACAGGGTAGTACATCACATACGGTTATGTAAGGGCAACCGTGTCTAACCTACGTTGTCTTCTCACACGGTTTGGTGCGGAAATCGTGTGTGACATTGTAGTACCTAAAACAAATGACATGTACAAACAGTGTGCCGTATACAACATATATATAGTGCCATTAGTAGTTCCCGACCGTTAGCTTATCTCCACAGTTTCCCCATTTCCCCCAAATCCCTACATAGCCTCCAGATTCCCTCGCGTGGCGCTGACATTGGGGGAACGCGGACGAGTGGTGCTGATGGTTTCGGTGCGGCTGCTCCTGCTCATATCGCCGCCACGACGGCGGTCACCACCGAGCACTTCCCTAAGGTCATCAGAAGGCAGGTGTACTACGGATCCGAATCGTCCTGTCCGGTTCCAATCTATCCCGGTCTTTTTTACCATGTCCAAAGTATGGCTCCTTGCTGAATCTGTCCTGAATGACCCCCGCCCCCCAGGAAAGCGATCTGCCGCCGGATCCAGAGCATGCCTCCACACTCCCGCAGCACGAGTTCGACTCCGAGTTTTGCGCCATCGAGAAGTACCAACAGCTGAGTTGTGTGCACGGGCACACTCCCACTCGACGTTTATGCACGGAGGGATTCGACATTGGCAGGCGGTTTCTCAGTTGCCCCTTAGAGGTTAGTGCTAATTAAGTTCATCATTTTACTTTAGTTAATGCCACTGCTCATCCAGAATACTATTTAACATTGGCAGGGATATGAGGCTTGTGCCTTTGTTAACTAGCTGGATGAAGAATGGCATGGCAGGGCTCGGAGTGTTATCACCAAGCTCGCAGAAGATAATGTAAAGCTGAAGAAGAAACTGGCTGATCTGGAATGTACAATCAGTACGATTAAGCAAGAAAGAATCAAGCACAGGCAACAGATGAAAGCAAGAGACAGGAAGGAACTAGCATGTGTAGTTGTGGTTGTCGCACTAGCCATGTTCTATGCGCTGTTTGCAATGATGATTAGGGGTTTTGTTTGACAGTATTGCTAAAGCACATCTAGATGTGCTCTAAGTAATGCACATCTAGGTCCTATATATGCCATTGATGATACGCGAAGATTCGTGCAGATATTTTTCTTTGTCTTTTTTCTTTTCCTTTCTAGTTTGATTATTACTGGCTTTATCAATAGGAGTCCTGCGCAAGTGTCCTACTCCGTTCGTACCAGTACTGGTGCATAATCCCAAAACTCGTTCCTTGTTTTTGTCCTGAAAAAGGAAACCAGCTAAATAGCGAATAGGAGTCCTGCGCAACCCCGGGAATTTGGAGCGACTGAGTACAAATAATTACGGTTGATTATATCAGCGGTTAGATAATACGTCAACCCCCGCTTCAATTGGCAGTTCCTCTTCTCTGCATACCCCGCTTAAGTGTCCACCATCTTCATCGTCCCCGGCAGGCCGCACTACACACTGGCACACACTCTGCAGCCATGTTGAGCGATAGCGAGGACGACAATTCGGCCAGCAGTCTGGCGCCCGATGATAGGTCAACATCGGAATCATCCCGCTCATCTTCCATGAGTCCAACGTCGAGCCCAGACCTCGATTATATCTGGTTCATGGAAGGGACGCCGCCTCCGGAGTCGTCAGACGACAACCAGACGGACGAGGAGCCGTCGGAGGACGAAGAAGAGGACGACGATGATGAGGAGGAGGAATGGTCGAACGAGGAGGAGGATGATGACGACATCAACAACGATGACGATGGCGGCGGCGATGAAAAGCCAACGGTCAGCGGCAAGAAGCGTCCTCGCCAAGACGATGTCACGGGGTCATCCAACAAGAACAAGGACTAAATTAAGCAGAATGTATATATCTCTGTTTATCCTGTCAATCTCATCGCAGACGGTTAGTAATATGTATTCGATAGAGATCTTCTACATTAGCGCCAATAGGTTGGTTTGTTGAACTGTGTGCCCTGGCGAGCACACAATTCACAAAAAAAGAGCGTATGGGCTGTCTATAATGATCGCACACAATTCTGATTACCGACCTATTTGTCGGGTATCACACACATCTTGTTACGCCGAATCATTTGTGTTCACCTCACTCATCGCAAACGGTTCATCGGAGTGAAGTGTATGCCGTATATCGCACACACCTTGATCTGGCTGCCCGTTTTTGTTGTTCTGTCTCATCGCAAATAGTTCCTACAGATCAACCATATGCCCTCATCGCACACACAACTATAATCAGAACCGTGTTTGATGTATCATTTATCGCGAACTTTTTGCATCATTTCTGACGGTTATCATACACCACCATTTGCGATTATTGCATCACACACAGTTTCTCGAAGGGTCTCTGATCATAGTGTCGCGAAGCAGCGTCCTGCAGTAGTGTCAATACCAGTTTGAACGGCTATATTTGGTTCCAGTTATTCCTGGTGTAGTCAACACATGCCCTTGATTTCAGTTTTACACATTTATCCAGTGTGATGTTTAAGCATTACCTACGTTCTATTCATTTTCAACAATACCAGTTTGAATTGCATTATTTGATGGCTGTTAAGCCTGCTGTCGATAACATTGCCTTCCATTTTATATCTGCTTTAACAGCATGCTGAAACCAACACATTCAAGCTATCATTTGGAGATGATGTTGCTTGCCTTTGCTATATTTGTTTAAGGTAAAGATTGTTGTACTTATCATGCCTTTCCACTACTTATGTAGGACAACAACGGGAGTGGCCACCATTTTCCGCCGAGGTTAGCTTCATCCCTCGGCTTGTACTCCCCCCGTCGTTCCATAATGTAGTGCATATAGATCCAGGTCTGGACACTAGTTAGCTTCTAATATTGACTTGTTGCTTGTAGGTACATATGCCCTAGGCAAGGATCCACGCATCGACCCTTTGTGCGTATGGGGCAATGAGATATTGATGAACAAGCATCAAGTGAGGAAACTGATAAGTATTATTAGCAAAAAGATACGAATGGTGGCAAGCAAATTATTTGTTTATGCTCTATCCAACACAACAGTGAGCTGTAGGATGGTAACTACAAACTCTGCAGCCTTCTCTTTTTACTGCCCATAATGAGTTGTTAGACAACAATGTCTGAATCTTTTTCGTTCCCAGTGGTTCTTGAAGCAGTTCACTCAAGATTACCTCGCAAAGTACATGATTGGTGGACACGCAATGAAGGTTAAAGTATTTCATCCAGCCTACAATGAGCATCGAGAAGTCCTAATGAAGACAGTGAAGGATGGACGGGCAGCCATCACAAGGGGTTGGCCTAGAGTCGTGCGCGCATTACGCATGGAGGAGGGCACAATATGGGCATTCCGCTTCACCTTCTCCAGCAACCAGAATATCTTTCGCCTCTTTCTTTACAGTCTTTAGTACAACTGTGGTTCATCATTCTTTACTAGGTTCTTCTATAGTTCTTCAGTATATGTACCTGTGCATCGAATTATGGATTCGTGGTTGAACCTATATTTGTAATAAACATGGTTGGATATGAAATAAGTGATTGCCTACTTTCAAATTCAAAACATGTGATTTTTAAATTAGGGATTAATTAGGATTTACACTGCACATGGTTTGCGAAGCGAAACATCTGCGGTATACGTGGAGATCACAAACGTTTCTAGGATCCACTACGTGTGCGATCAATCTCCACTGCACACATGACTTTCTCTTGAAAACTGTTTGCGTTAGGCCACCTTGCGCAAACGTTTACCACATAAAAAGTGTGTGTGATGGACAGACATTGCCACACATTTTCTTCTACGCACCACTGTGTGATGCATTCAATAACGCAAACGATAAAATTATTAATATCTGTGCAATGGCAATGCTGTCACAAACGATTTAACGGGAAAAATTGTGTGTGATGTACATGTGAACCGAAACGTTTTCCTTGGAACGACTGTGTGGGATGTACATACGAACGGAAACGTTTAGCGGGGACTGACTGTGTGGGATGTACTTGCGACCGGAAACAATTTCGCCGTACAATTGTATTTTTTTAGCTGTACTATACGTATTTCCATATTTGAGCGCTCGCCGGTCGCACACGACCTCATTTTGCCGAGCATGTGTGCCAGGAGGGCATATCCCCGACGGTTTCTGGGTCGTGTGGGAAGGACCCCCCTATAGCACACACTCACTTGGCGACGGTTCCAAATGCCGTCGCGGAAAGGGGTGAAAAACCGTTTGTTTAGCACCGACGCGTACCAATGTGAGTTTACTTTGTCTACATCATGTCATCTTGCTTAAGGCATTACTCCATTCTTTATGAACTTAATAGTAGTGGAGATGTTTGCTGGATAGCGGTTGAAATGAGGAGTAATAGTAGTAGATGCAGGCAGGAGTTGGTCTACTTGTCTCGGACGTGATGCCTATATGTTGGGAATCATTGCATGGAAAACAAAAAAATCTACGCACACGCAATGATCTATCCTTGGAGATGCATAGCAACGAGGGGTAGGGTATGTCTAAGTACCCTCATAGACCGTAAGCGGAAGCGTTTCACAATGCGGTTGATGTAGTCAAACTTTCTTCCCGCTCCAACGGATCTAGTACCGAACGCACGGCACCTCCCGCGTTCTGCACATGTTCAGCTAGGTGACGTCCTCCGCCTTCTTGATCTAGCAAGACGGCGAGGTAGTAGATGAGTTTCGGCAGCACGACGACATGGTGACGGTGATGGTGATGTGATCTCCGCAGGGCTTCGCCTAAGCACTACGAAAATATGACCGAGGGAGTAAACGGTGGACGGGGGCGCCGCACAGGGCTAAGACAATGTTGTGTCCCTGTGTGGCTCCCCTCCCCACATATATATATAGGTGGGAGGGGGAGGAGGCAGCCAAGGAAGCCAGGGTGCGCCCCAAGGGGCTGGCCGTTTGCCCTAGGGCTCCTGCCCTCCTGCGCCCCCCTTTCCTTGTATGAAGAAGGGGGAAGGAAAGAGAGGGGGAGAGGGAAGGAAGGGGGAATCCTACTCCACACTTTCCTTTCCCTCCCATCATTCCTTCTCCTCCTCATAGGGCTGACCTCTATAGGGGCGCACCAGCCCCTTGTGGGTTGGTGTGTTCCCTCTCTTAGCCCATAAGGCCCATATCTTTGCCGGGGGTGCCCGAAACTCCTTTCCGGTGACCCGGTAAGTACCCGGTACCCTCTGAAACACTTCTGGTGTCCGAATACCATCGTCCAGTATATCAGTCTTTACCACTCGACCATTTTGAGATTCCTCGTCATGTCCATTATCTCATCCGGGACTCCGAACAACATTCGGTCACCAAATCACATAACTCATATAGTACTATATCGTCAAAGAACGTTAAGCGTGCAGACCCTATGGGTTCGAGAACTATGTAGACATGCCCGAGACACCTCTCCGGTCAATAACCAATAGCGGAACCTGGATGCCCATATTGGCTCCTACATATTCTACGAAGATCTTTATCGGTCGAACCGTTATCACAACATACGTAATTCCCTTTGTCCATCGCTATGTTACTTGCCCGAGATTCGATCGTCGGTATCTCTATACCTAGTTCAATCTCGTTACCAGCAAATCTCTTTACTCATTTCGTAATACATCACCTCGTGACCAACTCCTTAGTCATTTGCTTGCAAGCTTATGATGTGTATTACCGAGAGGGCCCAGAGATACCTCTCCGATACTCGGAGTGACAAATCCTAATCTCGATCTATGCCAACTCAACAAACACCTTTGGAGATACCTATAGAGCATCTTTATGATCGCCCCGTTACGTTGTGAAGTTTTATAGCACATAAGGTATTCCTCCGGTATCTGGGAGTTGCATAATCTCATAGTCGAAGGAATATGTATTTGACATGCAGAAAGCAATAGCAATAAAACTGAACGGTCATTATGCTAAGCTAACAGATGGGTCATGTTCATCACATCATTCTCCTAATGATGTGACCCCGTTATCAAATGACAACTCATGTCAATGCTTAGGAAACCTTAACCATCTTTGATCAACGAGCTAGTCTAGGTGAGGCTTACTAGGGACACGGTATTTGTTTATGTGTTCACACATGTATTTAAGTTTTCGATCAATGCAATTCTATTATGAATAATAAACCTTTATCATGAATAAGGAAATATAAAATAACAACTTTATTATTGCCTCTAGGGCATATTTCCTTCAGTCTCCCACTTGCACTAGAGTCAATAATCTAGATTACATTGTAATAAATCTAACACCCATGGAGTCTTGGTGCCGATCATGTCTTGCTCATGGAAGAGGCTTAGTCAACGGGTCTGCTACATTCAGATCCGCATGTATCTTGCAAATTTCTATGTCTCCATCCTTGACTTGTTCACGAATGGAGTTGAAGCGTCTCTTGATGTGTTTGGTTCTCTTGTGAAACCTGGATTCCTTCGCCAAGGCAATTGCTCCAGTGTTGTCACAAAAGATTTTCATTGGACCTGATACACACTAGGTATTACACCCAGATCGGATATGAACTCCTTCATCCGGATTCCTTCATTTGCTGCTTCCAAAGCAGCTATGTACTCTGCTTCACACGTAGATCCCGCCACGACGGTCTGCTTGGAACTGCACCAACTGCCAGCTCCACCATTCAATATAAATACGTATCCGGTTTGTGACTTAGAGTCATTCGGATCAGTGTCAAAGCTAGCATCAACGTAACCATTTACGACGAGCTCTTTGTCACCTCCATAATGAGAAACATATCCTTGGTCTTTTTTAGGTACTTCGGGATGTTCTTGACCGTTGTCTAGTGATCCACTCAGGGATTACTTTGGTACCTCCCTGCAAGACTTATGGCGAGGCACAGATCAGGTCTGGTATACAGCATAGCATACATGATAGAACCTATGGCTGAGGCATAGGGAATGACTTTCATTTTCTCTCTATCTTCTGCAGTGGTCGCGCTTTGAGTCTGAATCAACTTCACACCTTGTAACACAGGCAAGAACCCTTTCTTTGACTGATCCATTTTGAACTTCTTCAAAACTTTGTCAAGGTATGTGCTTTGTGAAAGTCCTATTAAGCGTCTTGATCTATCTCCATAGATCTTGATGCCCAATATAGAAGCATCTTCACCGAGGTCTTTCATTGAAAAACTCTTATTCAAGTATCCTTTTATGCTATCCGGAAATTCTATATCATTTCCAACCAACAATATGTCATCTACATATAATATCAGAAATGCTACACATCTCCCACTCACTTTAATTCTTGTAAATACATGCTTCACCGAAAGTCTGTATAAAACCATATGCTTTGATCACCTCATCAAAACATATATTCCAACTCCGAGATGCTTGCACCAGTCGATAGATGGAGCGCTGGAGTTTGCATACTTTCTTAGCACCTTTAGGATCGACAAAACCTTCTGGTTACATCATATACACCTCTTCTTTAATAAATCCATTAAGGAATGCAGTTTTGACATCCATTTGCCAGATTTTGTAATCATAAAATGTGGCTATTGCTAACATGATTCGGACGGACTTAAGCATCACTACAGGTGAGAAAGTCTCATCGTAGTCAACCCCTTGGACTTGTTGAAAACCTTTTGCGACAAGTCGAGCTTTGCAGATAGTAACATTACCATCAGCGTCAGTCTTCTTCTTGAAGATCCATTTATTCTCTATGGCTAGCCGATCATCGGGCAAGTCCACCAAAGTCCACACTTTGTTCTCACAGATGGATCCTACCCCAAATTTCATGGCCTCAAGCTATCTCTCGGAATCTGGGCTCATCATAGCTTCTTCATATTTAGTAGGCTCGCCTTGGTCTAGTAACATGACTTCCAGGACAGTATTACCGTACCACTCTGGTGCGGATCGTGCTCTGGTTGACCTACGAGGTTCAGTGGCCACTTGATCTGAAGTTTCAAGATCATTATCATTATCTTCCTCTCTAGTTGGTGTAGGCATCACGGGAACGGTTTTCTATGATGTGCTATCTTCCAATTCGAGAGAAGGTATACAATTACCTTATCAAGTACTACTTTCCTCCCACTCACTTCTTTCGAGAGAAACTCCTTCTTTAGAAAGGTTCCATTCTTGGCAACAAAGATCTTGCCTTCGGATCAATGGTAGACGGAGCACTGTTGAGAGATTGCACTAGTGAAAGTACGGACCCTAGGCCTCATTTTAAAGCATTGCAATACCGTTTGTGCTCCGTTTTATCAATTGCTTCCTTGCTGTTTTTTATTGTTCCTATTACAAAAATAAATATCTACTATCATTACTACACTTGTATCACCATCTCTTCGTCGAACTAGTGCACCTAGACAATTTACCATTGTATTTGGTGTGTTGGGGACACAAGAGACTTTTTATTATTTGGTTGCAGGGTCGTTTGAGAGAGACCATCTTCATCCTACGCCTCCCACGGATTGATAAACCTTAGGTCATCCACTTGAGGGAAATTGCTACTGTGCTACAAAACTCTGTGCTTGGAGGCCCAACACATGTCTACAAGAATAAAGTTGCGTAGTAGACATCAAGCTCTTTTCTGGCGCCGTTGCCGGGGAGGTGAGTGCATGAAGGTATATCTTATGACCTTGCAATCAAATCTTTTAGTTTCTTGTTTTATCACAAGTTTGGTTTATAAAAGAAAACTACATAAAAATGGAATTGAGGTTGCATCATATTATTCATCTTTATAATGTACTTCGTGAAAATGATGGAAAGGAAAATTGTGCTCAATTGATAGAAGAAGAATTCAATAGAATGTTTGGTATAAATGATGAGCATGATTGCAATGTTGTTAGTATGAATTCTTTGAATATCCAGGATGCTAATGATATGCAAAGCCATAAGCTTGAGGATGCTATGTCTGATAAAGATGATATTTTTAGTTCCCCAAGATTTGATGTGCAAATTTGTTATAATGATTGCATGCCTCCTTTTTATGATGATTATAATGATGAAAGGGGATTTGGAGAGATCATGACTTTATTTAGTGATGAATCCACCATTTTGGATGAGGCTTCAATTGACAATGATAACAAAGTTGCTATCTATGATGATTATGGTGATACATGTATGCTATAAATAATAATGATAACCATGAAACTTGTCATCATGATTTTAATTTTCATTCCCATGATAGTTATTTTGTTGAGTTTGCTCCCACTACTATTCATGATAATAAGTTTGCTTATGTGGAGAGTAATAAAATTTCTATGCTTGTGGATCATGAAAAGAATGTTT
This sequence comes from Triticum aestivum, assembly GCF_018294505.1. NCBI lineage: Eukaryota > Viridiplantae > Streptophyta > Magnoliopsida > Poales > Poaceae > Triticum > Triticum aestivum. Next base: position 164,534,418 of record NC_057814.1, on the reverse strand, counting down.
TATGTGATAGCTATATTGTTGAATTCATTCATGATGCTACTGAAAATTATTATGAGAGAGGAACATATGCTTGTAGGCTTCTCACTAATATCAAGTTTCCTCTCTTTATGTTGAAAGTTTTGAAGTTGCACTTGTTTTGCCTTCCTATGCTAGTTGATTCTTGTTCCCATAAATTGTTTGCTCACAAAATCCCTATGCATAGGAAGTGGGTTAGCCTTAAATGTGCTAGTCATATGCTTCATGATGCTCTCTTTGTGTTTCAATTCTTTACTTTTATGTGAGCATCATTGAAATCATCATGCCTAGCTTAAAGGCATTAAAGAAAAGCGCTTGTTGGGAGACAACCCAACACTTTTACCCCTACTATTTTTGTGTGTTCACATGATTATGCTACTGTAGTAATCATGTTTTATTGCTTTTGTTTCAATAAAGTGCCAAGTAAAGCCTTCGGGATAGTATGGATGATAGTTGACTTGAATTTGTGCAAAAACAGAAACTTTTGCGCTCAGTCCAAGAATTTTAAAAATTCACTGGAATGTGATTTTGATCTGAATTTTTTGTAGGTGATAGATATACAAATTCTATACGTTGTCCTAATTTTTCAGAATTTGTGGAGTAGCAGAAGTATGGTTGGGGTATTTTGTTTTTGACAGATTCTGTTTTCAATGCATTGTTTGCTTGTTTTCTAGTTTCTATGGCCTATATCGCTCAATATAAATTGTGGAAATGATATGGTACAGTAGGCATTTTGTGTAAAAAATTATTAATCTTGTCTTTGACAGTACCAAAGTGAAATGGTTTGCTCTTTATCATACTAACCTATCTCACGAAGTTCGGTCAAGTTTTGTGTGATTGAAGTTTTCAAGTTTTTGGGGGAGATGTCGATATGAGGAGAATAAGGAGTGGCAAGACCCTAAGCTTGGGGATTCATAAGGCACCCCAAGGTAATATTCAAGGAAGATCCAAGCAACTAAGCTTGGGGATGCCCCGGAAGGCATCCCCTCTTTCGTCTCCAACAATATCGGTAATCTTACTTGAGGCTATATTTTTATTCGTCACATGATATGAGTTTTTCTTGGAGCGTGATTTTATTTTGTTTTGATTTTCTTGCTGCTATTTATAATAAAGTTTTGCATCTTTATTTTCAATAAAAAATGTCAAGTATAGACTTTGCCATGCTTGTTTTGCAAGTCAATATGTGGCTGTTTTAAAAATAGAAAGTTTATCACTATTGAACAAATTCCCCATAAAAGTTAGAATGTGATAAAATGTTGAAACATTTTGCACAATAAGATATGACAAATTGTATCATCCCAAAATTTCAATTTGGAATGTTATACATAGATCATTCCTGCATATCATATTTTTCTGCATTTCGTTTCGCAATCCTCGAAATCCTAAGCAACTCAAGGACCCTCGGAGAGAGTTGGGGATTTCACTGTTTTCATATTTGAATTCTATCAAATATTGAAACGAGGATTTTGGTTTTAATTATTTTTCTCTCCAAAAATATTTCATATTAAAATATATGAGAGGGGATAATATGACTTCTCCAAAATAAATGAAATATTGGAGGTAAAATATTAAAATCAAATATTGGATTTTATATGGACTTTATTGTTGTTTTATTTGCATTAGAAAAATTGCACGTTTTTCAAAGTTGCATTTTAGGGCCAAGAAAATGTTCACCTTGTTCTAAATATTTCATTAGACGGTGAAAATTTGTTTTGGCATTTTTAGATTTTTATTTTATTTTCAAGGATTTATTTAGGTTTTCGCGAAATTATTTAAAAAAAAACTTCAGCGCCCGACTGGGCCGAAGCCCAGCCGAGCCAGGCCGGCCCACCCCGCCACCACCGCCTTCCCCCGCGCGCCCCATGCCCGCACCGGACTCCGCCGGAGTCCGGGAGTCCACCGCCGCCCCGGAGCCCCTTCCCCAAGCCGACCCCGCACCCTCCCCCTTTATATACCGCCCCACCCCGCCGCCACCACCCCGTCCCGCCCACTGCCCACCGCCAGCAGCCGCAGCAGCAGCCGCCGCCGCCGCCGCTTGCCGTCGCCGCCGACGCCACCCAGCCCCGCCGGATCCGACGAGGTAGCCGCCGCCGCCGGTTTTCTTTAGAAAACAGATCGGGTTTTTTTTAGAAAACCTAGTTCGTTTTTTTAGAGACCGTTTTTTCGGTTTAGTTATTTAGCGGACGTTCGCCGTATGTTCGTTTTAACGAACGGTTTTCGCTCGTTAGTTACAGACAAGGAACGTTCGTTCGTTAGCCTGTTCGTCAGCTTTTCTTTTTCTCGGATTTTCCGCGATTATTTTTCGATCGCGATTTCTGATCCGGTTTTCGTTTCAGTTTATCTTTTCGCTCGTTTATCGGAATCAGGCGATTCAAGTGCCTAGATCTTCGTCTCGAAACCCTCTTTCTGTTTAATCAACTTGAACAACATTTTGGTACTGTAAAATTTGACTTTAGTCCAGATTATTAAACGGATCTTGTTTCTTTCGCAGTTTGAGTTTCGTTGCTCCGTTTGATTTGATTCTTTTTGCAAACCGGAGTTCTTAAGTTGAACTTTCTGGTTAGATCTTCTTATTTGAGATTTACCCCTGCTTCTTTGCTTGATTGCTTATGTATGCTATTGTTTGTTGCGATAGAATTCCCGGAGTGCGAAGCGTGCTACTGCGAGTCCCTAGGTTTTGCGGATCGTCAGCAAGGCAAGTAACACATTGATCATACTCTTTTCATACCTAGTTTTATGCATTAGCTCCAATCCTCAAACACTGCATGATTTGGATATGATTAACTTGTGGGTATTGGGAAGTAGTTGATGAGGTAGAACCTATTGCCCTGTTATATTCAAACCCTTGGGAGTTACTTCTACGTATTGCTTATATTGCTATGCTATGCTCGTAGATGTGGTTTGGGTGAGTGAATCCATGACAGATGTGAGATGATTAATGGTACAACTTAAGGTGGAAACTTTAATACACATCTGGGTGGATTGCTTGTCGGGCACCTGGAGAATCCAGTGTTGTCCTAGGATATCCCAGAGTACCCGTGTGATCATCCTAAGGTCCTCCACCCAGGCTCAAGGGAACTGAGATATTTCATGCTAGAAACTTCCGTGTGCAGCCACAAGCTATTATGGGCTCTAGCATAGTTGAGTAAGTTGCATGAGCTCTTGAAGAGGTGGATCAGCAGGTAGAGGGATGTAGGTTGGTATGTTCTACCCGGAGTAAAGAGTTAATGTTTCTGAAAGACTATGTCTCGGTCATCTGGTTCTCAAACACCATAAGTGCGAGAAAACCAACGGAGGCGATCGAGTCTTGTGGGGAAAAGTGCGCAAACCTCTGCAGAGTGTACAATCTAATCATGGTTAGCCGTGTCCCCGGTTATGGACATGTTGAGTATCTAGTACTTGGATTATCCTAAGTATCTAATCACTTTAATTTAACATTGTTGGGTTGATAATTAATTTTAATTGAGATTGAGTTGGAGGAACCTTCTCAATGATGTTTCTACTACCATGATAGTTAAAATAAAACTTATTCCTTTGTTGTAGGGAGAAATTGGCTTTTCGCAAAACTATAACCATAGAGCTTTCCACCAGCCAAATATGCATGTAGTGGTAGCATTATTCTGTTCTTGCTCTACTGTGTTATATTGCCAGCATATTCCATGTGGTGACCTGTTTCCGGGCTGCGACGTATTATGTTGCAGACTTTTCAGACGAGGAGTAAGGTTCGTTAGGTCGTTGCCGTGCAGCTCAGCTATGCCGTTGGAGTTGATGGACTCACTTTATCTTCCAAGCCTTCCGCTGTTATCGTATTAGATGGCCTTAAGCCATATTTATTGTAATAAGTTCTCTTTTGAGACATTCGATGTAATAAGTGTGTGATTGCTACTCTGGTATAAATCCTTCGAGTACTGTGTGTGTCAGCATTACGATCCAGGGATGACACTGAAGCACAGGGACTTGACCGTTTGAGGTCGGTTCGCTACAAGATGGTATCAGAGCACACACTGAGTGTAGGACACGACCACTAAGATAACCCATTGGTCCCTCTTCTCTACTCATTTCTGACTCCTCTCCATTTTCTACTCTTAGGATGGCGGATTCAAGGAACAAGTTTGCACAACCGGATGAAGACACCCCCTTTGGACGCCACTTGAAGGAAGTCACTAGGTACCTGAACATCGTAATACCAAGCTTCACCGTGACTTACAACGCCACTTTACCAGAAGGGGAGTGCTGGATGATTCAAGTTCAAGTACCAGGAAGGACGTTCTCGCCAACCACTAAGCCCATAGAGTTTTCTTTTGAAGCACCCACCTGGAGCCTAGGCAAGAGCATGGCAGCCCACATTACCATGGGACGCATTGGAGAAGTCTACAACAAGGATCTCAAGGACACTATCTATCTGATATGTGGGCGCCGAGATGAACAATGGGAGATGATCAGCACCAAGAAGGACAGATCCATTGCAGCTTTCATCCAGGAGTTAAACCAACACATTCGACGCCAGGAGAACCAGATGTGCGCGGATATGATAGATTTGAAGAAGGCGAAGACAAGGATCATCGAGCTGGAAGAAGAACTTAAGTCTACACGCGATGGATATGAGGAGAAAATTGCAACACTATTGGAGAAGAATGACGACTTGATAAAGAAGATTGGAGTATTCATGGGAGACCCCGCGCCGGGAGGAGAGGACAACGATTCCACTTGCCCGGAGAACTACATCATCATCGACGACACCGACCTCGACCCCAGTGAAGATGACTTTGAAGACGAAGCTGGAGCAGACATCATGGAGTCTTCCACCGATCAAAATTTCTAGATGACCAGCAAATGATTAGTAGTATTCCCCCATGTATATAGTAGTAGTTGAGCACTTTTTATGATAGTTCTAGACCGTTTGTATGCCCTTGCTTGATTGATTGATTGAAATGATTGTGTTAGTCTCATGTGCATATGGGTAGTGATTTCTCATTAGACCTCATTCTATTCTAATCTCTCCCCTCTAAACCCGCCAGATGCCTCCGAGACGTGGCCGGATTTGCCTTCCCGCCAGAACTCACTCAGTTGATCCAGCAGCAGAATGCTTTGATGCAATTGTTAGTCCCGAACCAAGGAAACAACAACAATAACAACAACAACAACAACAACCCGCCTCCAGTTGACAACTTAGCTCATTTTCTGAGGTTGCAGCCGCCGGTGTTTTCCAGTAGCACCGAGCCTATAGTTGCAGATGATTGGCTACGCCGTATTGGAAGGGAGTTGACCACCATAGGTTGCACAGATGCTGAGAAGGTGCGCTTTGCCGCACATCAATTGGATGGACCAGCAGCCTCAGGGTGGGAGAATTATACGGCCACTTTCCCCATAGCCTACGAAACTTGGGATCAGTTTCAGCAAGCTTTCCATACAGCCCATGTCTCAACTGGAGCTATGAATATGAAGAAGCGTGAGTTTCGCAACCGTACTGTGGCTCACTACGTGGATGAGTTTAGCAAGTTATCTCGCTATGCCCCTGACGATGTGGCCCCAGACGCCGCGAAGCAGGAGAAGTTTATGGAAGGGCTGAATGATGAGATGAGCATGTAGTTGATGGTGGCAACATTCAACAACTACCAGGAGTTGGTAGATAAGGCTCTCATGATTGAAGGGAAGCAACAGCAAATTGAGAGCCGTAAGAGGAAGTATGGACAACGAAGGTATAACTCAGGAGCTCAGCAGAAACCTCGCCTAACCCCGAACTCGGGAGGACTTGTTCATAACCATGGAGGTCATAACCACAACGGAGGAAGTTCGCACAACTACAATGGTTCCAAGAATGGGACTGGGAACGGAACAAGCAACAATCAGAACCACCCCAATCCAGCCACACCCGCCAAGAGAGACCTAAGTCACATTACTTGCTTCAAGTGCGGGAAGACTGGACACTATGCCACGGAGTGCCCTGAAGCGAAGAATGGAAACGGTAATGGGAGCGCTGGGAAGAAGCACAATCCATTCAACAAAGGACAAGTGAACCACGTTAACATGGAGGAGGTTGAAGAGCAGCCAGACGCGGTTATTGGTAAGTTTTTGGTTAAGTCTTTTACCGCCCTTGTTCTTTTTGAAACCAGTGCATCGCATTCATACATATCAAGGGGATTCATGGATAAGTTTAAACTACCAACCCAAACCGTTAGGACCCTCTGTTAGTGAGTTCACCTGGAGCAGAGTATATGGCTAGCCGATGGTGCGACCAGATACCCTTAACCATTGGTAGCCATGTTTTCCCATCAGACATAATAATTTTGGAGTCACAAGGATTGGATGTGATATTAGGCATGGACTGGATGTCAAAGTATGGAGGAAGTATTGACTGTGCTAGTAAGTAGATTTATCTCACCACCCCTGAGGGAAAAAGGATTAAGTATGTATCTAGGCATGCGCCTAGGAGGAGCCAAGTAAATACCCTCACGGGAGTTGTTCAGGAGGAAGTGCCTGTAGTGAAGGATTACCTGGATGTTTTTCCAGAGGAGTTACCAGGCATGCCACCGTATCAAGACATCGAGTTTTTGATAGAACTGTTGCCAGGCACCGGGCCTATATCGAAGCGACCATACCGGATGCCCGCAAATGATCTGGAGGAGATTAAGAAGCATATCAAGGAGTTATTGGAGAAAGGTTACATTCGACGGAGCTCATCCCCATGGGGAGCCCCAGTGCTTTTGGTTGAGAAGAAGGATAAGACTCTAAGAATGGTTGTTGATTATCCTGCGTTGAATGAGGTGACGATCAAGAACAAATACCCACTGCCGATGATCAATGATTCGTTGGACCAGTTGCAAGGAGCTAAGGTGTTTTCAAAGATCGATCTGCGATCAGGATATCACCAGCTGAAGATTCGAGAGAAGGATATACCAAAGACAACATTCACCGCACGGTACGGGTTGTATGAATATACGGTCATGTCATTTGGATTGACTAACGCCCCTGCTTACTTCATGAGCATGATGAACAAGGTGTTCATGGAATATTTGGATAATTTTGTTGTGGTGTTCATTGATGATATAATGGTATACTTGAAGAATGAGGAGGAGCACAAGGAGCATTTACGTTTAGTTCTCGAGAAACTCAGGGAACACCAGTTGTATGCCAAGTTCAGCAAATGTGAGTTTTGGTTGAAGGAAGTCAGATTCCTTGGACATGTTATATCAGGAGAAGGTATAGCAGTAGATCCCACCAGGTTCGGTCAGTCACTGAATGGTTGGCACCCACTTCAGTTAGCGAGATCCGCAGTTTTCTTGGACTCGCAGGATACTACCGGAGATTCATTGAGAATTTTTCCAAGATTGCGAAGCAATGGTGGAGTTATTGAAGAAGGATACCAAATTTAAATGGACGGAAGAATGTGAGGCGAGTTTTCAAGAGTTAAAAAAACGTTTGACTACAGCCCCAGTGCTGATTCTGCCGGATATACGCAAGGATTTCCAAGTGTATTGCGACGCCTCTCGCCTAGGACTTGGAAGTGTGCTTATGCAGGACGGAAGAGTTGTTTCGTATGTCTCACGACAACTAAAACCGCACGAATTGAATTATGCCATGCATGATTTGAAGTTGGCTACCGTATTGCATGCGTTGAAGACTTGGAGACATTACCTTATTGGAAACCGTTGTGATGTGTACACGGACCATAAGAGTTTGAAATACATTTTCACACAGAAGGAGTTGAACCTTAGGTAGACGAGATGGTTGGAGCTTATAAAGGATTATGACATGAAGCTTCACTATCATCCAGGCAAGGCTAATGTCGTAGCAGACGCTTTGAGTCAGAAGAGTTATGCTAACACCCTAGTAAGCACGGGATTGCCAAAGGAGTTAGCAGAGGATCTCAGGGAACTTCGATTGGAGATTGTTCCTAGAGGTTTTGTTGCAACAATGGAGGTTCAGTCTACATTTTCTAGGAAAGATTCGAGAAGCTCAGAAGGATGACAAAGAGATTGCCGAGATAAAAGAGAGAATGGGCAAAGGAATGGCCAAAGTTTTTCATGAGGATGAGCACGACACCTTATGGTTTGAGGACCGTGTTTATGTGCCCGATAACATAGAGATCAGGAAGTTAATACTTCAGGAGGCTCATGACTCACCATACTCGATACACCCCGGAAACACCAAGATGTATTTGGATTTGAAGGAATGTTTCTGGTGGACTGGTATGAAGAAGGATATTGCCGAGTATGTAGCCGTATGTGATGTATGTCAGGGAGTGAAGGCTGAGCATCAAAAGCCAGCAGGATTGTTACAGCCTATGCCGATACCTGAATGGAAGTGGGATAAACTTGGCATGGATTTTATCACCGGATTGCCCAGGACCAAATCAGGATATGATTCTATATGGGTAGTAGTTGATCATTTGACCAAAGTGGCTCACTTTATTCCAGTGAAAACCACCTATACAAGTGCGAAGTTGGCCAAGATATATATGACCAGGATCGTATGTCTGCATGGAGTTCCGAGGACCATCGTATCAGATAGAGGAACACAGTTTACTTCAAAGTTTTGGCATCAGCTGCACCAGAAATTGGGAACGAGATTGGAGTTCAGTACAACATTCCACCCGCAGACGGATGGACAGACCGAGAGAGTCAACCAGATTCTGGAGGACATGTTGAGGGCATGTGCGCTAGATTATGGATCTAGTTGGGATGACAATATGCCCTACGCGGAGTTCTCATACAACAATAGCTATCAGGCCAGTTTGAAGATGGCACCGTTCGAAGCCCTGTATGGAGGAAGGTGCAAAACACCGTTGATGTGGGATGAAGTTGGATATCGACAGTTGTTTGGACCAGACTTGATCGAGGAGTCTGAAGAGAAGGTTAAGTTGATTCGCGATAGACTAAAGGTAGCTCAGTCCAAGCAGAAGAGTTATGCAGATTCAAAACGCACGGAGGTAACCTATGAAATTGGAGACAGAGCATATCTGCGAGTGTCACCTCTGCGCGGAGTGAAACGTTTTGGAGTCAAGGGAAAGTTAGCCCCGAGATTTGTAGGACCTTATCGAATTTTGGAACGTATGAGAGAAGTTGCCTACAAGTTGGAGTTACCTGAAGGACTGTCAGGAGTTCATGATGTGTTTCACGTTTCACAGTTGAATAAGTGTCATGCTGAGATGGCCGATATACCGTTACGAGATACAGTGCCCTCGGAGGCGATTCAGTTGGACAGCGATCTGACCTATGAGGAGAAGCCAGTCAGGATTCTTGAATTTGCCAGCCGAGTCACCCGCAGCAAGGTTATCAAGTTTTGCAAAGTTCAGTGGAGCCACCATACCGAGGATGAAGCAACCTGGGAACGAGAGGATGATCTACGCAAAGACCACCCACACCTATTTTCTAGCCAACCCGAATCTCGAGGGCGAGATTCATCTTAAGGGGGGTAGGTTTGTAACATCCCAAATTTTCAATTTGAAAGGTTATACACAGATCATTCCTACATATCATATTTTGCTGCATTTCGTTCCGCGATCCTCGAAATCCTAAGCAACTCAAGGACCCTCGGAGAGAGTTGGGGATTTCACTGTTTTCATATTTGAATTCTATCAAATATTGAAATGAGGATTTTTGTTTTAAATATTTTTCTCTCCAAAAATATTTCATATTAAAATATATGAGAGGAGATAATATGACTTCTCCAAAATAAATGAAATATTGGAGGTAAAATATTAAAATCAAATATTGGATTTTATTCGGAGTTTATTGCTGTTTTATTTGCATTAGAAAAATTGCACGTTTTTCAAAGTTGCATTTTAGGCCAAGAAAATGTTCACCTTGTTCTATTTTATTTAGACGGTGAAATTTTGTTTTGCCTTTTTTATATTTCTATTTTATTTTTTAGGATTTATTTAAGTTTCGGCGAAATTATTTTAAAAACAACTTCAGCGTCCGACTGGGCCGAAGCCCAGCCGAGCCAGGCCGGCCCACCCCGCCGCCACCGCCTTCCCCCGCGCGCCCCGTGCCTCCACCGGACTCCGCCGGAGTCCGGGAGACCGCCGCCGCCCCGTAGCCCCTTCCCCAAGACGACCCCGCCCCTCCCCCTTTACATACCGCCCCACCCCACCGCCACCACCCCGACCTGCCCACCGCCCGCCGCCCGCAGCCGCCGCAGCAGCAGCCGCCGCCGCCGACGCCACCCAGCCCCGCATGAGCCCCGAGCCCCGCCGGATCCGACGAGGTAGCCGCCGCCGCCGCCAGTTTTCTTTAGAAAACCGATCCGTTTTTTTAGAAAACCTAGTTTGTTTTTTATAGACCGGTTTTTTCGGTTTAGTTATTTAGCGGATGTTCGTCCGTACGTTCGTTTTAACGAACGGTTTTCGCTCGTTAGTTACAGACAACGAACGTTCGTTCGTTAGCCTTTTCGTCGGTTTTTATTTTTCTCGGATTTTCCGCGATTATGTTTCGATCGCGATTTCTGATCCAATTTTCGTTTCAGTTTATCTTTTCGCTCGTTTATCATAATCAGGTGATTCAAGCGCCTAGATCTTCGTCTCGAATACCTCTTTCCGTTTAGTCAACTTGAACACGATTTGTGGATCGTCAGCAAGGCAAGTAACACATTGATCATACTCTTTTCATACCCAGTTTTATGCATTAGCTCCAATCCTCAAACACTGCATGATTAGGATATGATTAACTTGTAGGTATTGGGAAGTAGTTGATGAGGTAGAACCTATTGCCCTGTTATATTCATACCCTTGGGAGTTACTTCTACGTATTGCTTATATTGCTATGCTATGCTCGTAGACGTGGTTTGGGTGAGTGAATCCATGACAGATGTGAGATGATTAATGGTACAACTTAAGGTTGCAACTTTAATACACATCTGGGTGGATTGCTTTTCGGGCACCTGGAGAATCCAGTGTTGTCCTAGGATATCCCGGAGTACCCGTGTGATCATCCTAAGGTCCGCCACCCAGGCTCAAAGGGAACTGAGATATTTCATGCTAGAACCTTCCGTGTGCAGCCACAAGCTATTATGGGCTCTAGCATAGTTGAGTAAGTTGCATGAGCTCTTGATGAGGTGGATCAGCAGGTAGAGGGATGTAGGTTGGTATGGTCTACCCGGAGTAAAGAGTTAATGTTTCTGAAAGACTGTGTCTCGGTCATCCGGTTCTCAAACACCATGTAGTGCGAGAAAACCAACGGAGGCGATCGAGGCATGTGGGGAAAAGTGTGCAAACCTCTGCAGAGTGTACAATCTAATCATGGTTAGCCGTGTCCCCGGTTATGGACATCTTGAGTATCTAGTACTTGGATTATCCTAAGTATCTCATCACTTTAATTTAACATTGTTGGGTTGATAATTACTTTTAATTGGGATTGAGTTGGAGGAACCTTCTCAATGATGTTTCAATTACAGTGATAGTTCAAATAAAACTTATTCCTTTGTTGTAGGAAAAAATTGGCTTTTCGCAAAACTATAACCATAGAGCTTTCCACCAGCCAAATATGCATGTAGTGATAGCATTATTCTGTTCTTGCTCTACTGTGTTATATTGCCAGCATATTCCATGTGCTGACCCGTTTCCGGGCTGCAACGTATTATGTTGCAGACTTTTCAGACGAGGAGTAAGGTTCGTTAGGTCGTTGCCGTGCAGCTCAACTATGCCGTTGGAGTTGATGGACTCACTTTATCTTCCAAGCCTTCCGTTGTTATCGTATTAGACGGCCTTAAGCCATATTTATTGTAACAAGTTCTCTTTTAAGACATTCGATGTAATAAGTGTGTGATTGATACTCTGTTATAAATCCTTCGAGTACTGTGTGTGTCAGCATTACCGATCCAGGGATGACACTGAAGCAGAGAGACTTGACCGTTTGAGATCGGGTCGCTACACAAATTTTCTATAGTGTGTTAAATTTTCAGAATTGTTTTAGTTGAATAAGTATGATGAATCTTGCATTCTTTACAGACGTACTATTTTGGCAGATTGCTGTTATGGTTGCATTCTTTGCATATGTTTGCTTGGTTAATGATTCTATTTGAGGATATGAGTACCAAATATGCAGAGGCATTTAGTATGCAATGCTAAATAATAATTTTAGTGACTTGCTACAGTAGAGAATGATAAGGTTTTGCATGGATTTATACTAAATTATCTCACGAGCTCTTGTTGAGTTTTGTGTGGATGAAGTTTTTAAGATTTAGGGAAACCGTGATATAAAAGGAATTAAGGAGACACAAAAGCTCAAGCTTGGGGATTCCCACGGCATCCCAAGATAATATTTCAAGAAGTCTCAAGCATCTAAAGCTTAGGGATGCCCCGGTAGGCATCCCACCTTTCTTCATCAACAATTATCGGTTAGTATCGGTTGAGCCTAAGTTTTTGCATCTTCACGTGAATTGTGCTATTCTTGGAATGTCATTTTGTTTTATTTTTCTTGCCATTTTAATAAAATACTTAGATCTAAAAGTTTTAAATAAAAGAGAGTCCACAATTAGCTACTTATTTACTTAACTACTCACTTGATCTTCACTTATATCTTTTTGGAGTAGTTTGTCTTTTATTCTTGTGCTTCACTTATATCCTATGAGTAAATTGTTGAATGAATTGAATATCATGAAGTTGAAATTATATGTTCATACCATGCCTAGTGGTAGCTTCACATTGGGTTTAGAAAGTGAAATCTTTTGAAACTTCACAATCACAATATTGGTCATACAAGCAATTCACGAATGATTAGTAGAAGGAAGAGAAATTTCACATGCAAATACACTATCTTGGAAATCTTTTGTGATTGTGAGCCCCCATCAAAATATTATATGCCAAAATTGTTGACGTTGGACAAGGAAGACAACGTAATGATTTATGTTTGTTCATATTCACACAGAAGTTATATTGTCATAGATCCTTCAACATGTGGTGCTTGCCCCCCATCTTTGCTAGCCAAAAATTTCGCACCAAGTAAAGATACTACTTGTGCATCCAAAAACACTTAAACCCAAATCTTATTTTCAAGAGTCCACCATACCTACCTAAGGATTTATTAAGATCCTTCAAGTAAGTTGTCATCGGTGCAATAAGGCAATAAAAATTGCTTCTAAAAGTGTTAGATCATTTAGTGTAAGAGACAATTGAGCGTTGTACGAACTTGTGATGGCAAAGAATAAAAGCGACATACTGCATAATAAAGGTTGCTATCATAAGGGGCAATATAATGTGTGTAACATCCCAAATTTTCAATTTGGAATGTTATACATTATATCATCATGCATATCATATTTTATTGCATTTTGTTTTGCGATCCTAGAAATTCTACGCAACTCAAGGACCCACGGAGAGAGTTGGGGATTTTGTTATTTTCATGTTTCGGTTTTTCTCAAATCTTGAAAATAGGATCATTTGTTTTAATTATTTTCTCTCCGAAAAATATTTCATATTTAAAATATATGAGAGGGGATAATATGACTTCTCCAAAAATAATGAAATATTGGAGGAAAAATATTAAAAACAAATATTGGATTTTATTTGATTTTATTTGAATTAGGAAAAATACGCGTTTTTCAAAATTTCACTTAAGGCCCAAATAAATGTTCATCTTGTCCGGCTTATTTTTAGAGGACGGGGAAAATTTATTTTGGGATTTTTGGAGTCCGTTTAGTATTTCTTTTCTTTCTTTTTCCGCACGTCCGAATTATTTAAAAAAACTAACCGACTTCGGGCCGTACCCGGCCAGGACTCTTCGGGCCGGCCTTTAAAAGCCCAAGACCCCGAGCCCCAGCGCCGCAAGCCCACCTGAAACCCTAGCCGTGCCGCCGCGCCTCGGAATTCACGCCGCCGCCGCCGCCCGCGCCGCCGCACGCCCGCGTCGCCGCCCGCGCCGTCCTGTCGCCCGTGGCCGCCAACCGCCGCCGCCGGAACCATCGCGCCGCCGCCCACCGGAGTTAGAGGTAGCCGCCGTTTTTTTATAAAACCGATCGGTTTTGTTTAGATCGGTTCGGTTTATTTTTTCTGGTTTATTTATTTTGCGGACGTTCGTCCGTACGTTCGTTTTAACAAACGGTTTTCGCCCGATAGTTACAGACAACGAACGTTCGTTCGTTAGTCTGTTCGTCAGTTTTTCTTTTTCTCGGATTTTTCGCGATTATTTTCGATCGCGATTTCCGATCTGTTTTTCGTTTTAGTATAACTTTTCGCTCATTTATCGGAATCAGGAGATTCAAAGGCCTAGAGTTTCGTCTCGAAACCCTCTTTCTGTTTAACCAACTTGAAAAAGATTTTGGTACTGTGAAATTTGAATTAGGTCCAGATTAGTAAACGAAGCTTGTTTCGTTCGCCGTTTGAGTTTCGTTGCTTCGTTCGTTTTGATTCTTTTTGCAAACCAGAGTTCTTAAGTTGAACGTTCTAGTTAGATCTCTTATTTTGAGTTTTATCCGTGCACCCTTGCTTGATTGCTTATGTATGTATTTCTTGTTTGCGATAGAGTACCCGGAGTGCGAAGCGTGCTACTACGAGTCTCTAGGTTTCACGGATAATCAGCAAGGCAAGTAACACTTTGATCATACCTCTTTACCACCCAGTTTTATTGCATTAGATCAACCCTCAAACTATTGCATGATTAGGATCTGATTAAAATGTGGGTTTTTGGGAAGTAGTTGAGGTAGTACCTATTGCCCTCTTTATATCAAACCATTGGGAGTTACTTCTACGTTTGCTTATATTGCTATGCTATGCTCGTAGACGTGGATTGGGTTTGAGATTTTTCCATGACATATGTGAGATTGTTAATTAATGGTTCAACTTAAGGTGGCTACTTTAATGTACATCTGGGTGGATTGAGGCACCTGGAGAACCCAGTGTTGCCTGTATTTTTGGATATCCCGGAGTACCCGTGTGATCATCCTATGGACCGCCACCCAGACTCAAAGGGATCATGAGATTATTCATGCTAGAAACTTCCGTGTGCAGCCACAAGCTATTATGGGCTCTAGCATAGTTGAGTAGGTTACATGACCTCTTGAAGAGGTGGGCTAGTAGATGTAGGGGAAAGTAGGTGTAACTGTCCACCCGGAGTAAAGAGTATTGTTTCTGAAAGACTGTGTCTCGGTCATCCGTTTCTCAAACACCATGTAGTGCGAGAAATCAAGCGGAGGCGATCGAGTCTTGTGGGGAAAAGTGCGCAAACCTCTGCAGCGTGTACAATCTAATCATGGTTAGCCGTGTCCCCGGTTATGGACATCTTGAGTATCTAGTTCTTGGATTATCATGTGAATGTCATCATCATGTTACTTAATTTAATTTGATTGGGTTAATCACGTTCTTAATTGGGATTGAGTTGGAGGTACCTTCTCAATATTTAACAACCACCATGATAGTTAAATAAAATTTATTCCTTTGTGGTAGGGAAAAATTGGCTTTTCGCAAAACTGTAACCATAGAGCTTTCCACCAGCCAAATATGCATGTAGTGATAGCATTATTCTGTTCATTACTCTCTATGTGTTACATTGCCAGCATATTCCATGTGCTGACCCATTTTCGGGCTGCAACGTATCATGTTGCAGACTTTTCAGACGACGAGTGAGGTGCCATAGGTCGTGGTCTTATACTCAGTGATGCCGTTGGAGTTGATGGACTCACTCTATCTTCCAAGCCTTCCGCTGTTATCGTTTTTAGATGGCCTTAAGCCGCATTTATTGTATTAAGTTCTCTTTTGAGATATTCGATGTAATAAGTGTGTGATTGCTACTCTGTTATAAATCCTTTAAGTACTGTGCGTGTCAGCATTACCGATCCAGGGATGACACTGATGCACAGAGACTAGACTGTTTGAGGTCTGGTCGCTACAAAGATGGTATCAGAGCACGCGCTGACTGTAGGACACGACCACTAAGCTAAAGCCCTAGATCACTACTCTCTTCTCATTTCTAACTCCTCTCCTTCTCTTCCACTCTTTTAGGATGGCGGATGCAAGGAACAAGTTCGCGCAACCGGATGAGGATACACCTTTTGGACGACTCTTGAAGGAAGTTACTAAGTACCTGAACATCGGAATACCAAGCTTCACCAGAACCTACAATGCCACACTACCAGAAGAGGAGCGCTGGATGATTCAAGTTCATGTTCCAGGAAGGACGTTCATGCCAGCCACTGAGCCCATAGAGTTTTCCTTTGATGCACCAACCTGGAGTCTAGGAAAGAGCATGGCAGCCCACATCACCATGGGACGCATTGGAGAAGTGTACCACAATGATCTCAAGGATACTATCTATCAGATTTGTGGACACTGAGACGAGCAATGGGAAATGATCAGCACCAGGAAGGATAGATCTATTGCAGCTTTCATTCAGGAGTTAAACCAGCACATTCATCGCCAGGAGAACCAGATGTGCGCAGACATGATAGAACTGAAGAAGGCAAAGACAAGGATCATGGAACTGGAGGAAGAACTCAAGGCTACACGCGAGGATTATATGGAGGAAATCATTGCACTAGTGGAGAAGAATGGCGACCTGATAAAGAAGCTAGGAGTTTTCATGGGAGACCCAGCACCAGCAGGAGATGATGATGATTCTACTTGCCCGGAGAACTACATCATCATCGACGACACCGACTCGGACCCCAGTGATGATGATTGGGAGGATGAAGCCGGAGCAGATATCATGGAGTCTTCGACTGAGCAATTTTTCTAGTAGACCACCAAATTAGTAGTAGTATTCCACCATGTATATAGTATAGTCCAAGCACTTTGTAACGATAGTTAGATCGATTGTATGCCTTGTTTGAATTGATTGGAGTGATATGATTGTGTTTGTCTCATGTGCATATGGGTAGTGTTTTCCCTCTAGACCTCATTCTATCCTATTTTCTCATCTTTTCTAAACCCATCAGATGCCTCCGAGGCGCGACACCGGATTTGTTTTCCCACCGGAGACCACTCAGTTGATCCAGCAGCAGAATGCCCTGATGCAAGCACTAGTTCAGAAGCAAGGCAACAACAACAACAACCCACCACCACCACCTGTTGATCACTTAGCCCGTTTTCTTAGGCTGAATCCACCGGTGTTCACCGGTAGCACCGAGCCGATTCTGGCAGATGATTGGCTCCGCAAGGTTGGAAGGGAGCTGACCACTGCAGGATGCACATATGCGGAGAGAGTGCGTTTTGCCGCACATCAGCTTGATGGACCCGCAACATCATGGTGGGAGAATTACACAGCCACTCACCCCATTGACACCGTCACATGGGACCAGTTTCCGCAAGCTTTCCGTACTGCCCACGTTTCAGCAGGAGCTATGGCCATGAAGAAGCGTGAGTTTCGCAACTTACGCCAAGGAGGACGTACCGTTGGCCAGTACGTGGAGGATTTCACTAAGTTAGCACGTTATGCCCAAGATGACATTGCTACGGATGCAGCTAAGCAGGAGAAGTTTCTGGAAGGACTGAATGATGAGCTGAGCATGCAGTTGATGGTGGAAACTTTTAACAACTACCAGGAGTTGGTAGATAGAGCTCTCATGATTGAAGGGAAACATCAGCAGATTGAGAGCCGTAAGAGGAAGTATGGACAAGGAAAGTACAGTACAGGAGCTCACCAGAAGCCTCGTTTTACCCCAAACTCGGGAGGACACCTTCAGCATAACCATGGAGGTCACAATCACAATGGAGGGAGCTCGCACAATCATAGTGTCCCCAAGAATGGCAATGGGAACGGAGGAAGCAACGGATAGAACCGTACCAACCCATCAACACCAGCCAAGAGGGATCTAAGCCACGTTACTTGTTTCAAGTGCCAGAAGACTGGACATTATGCAACTGAATGTCCGGAAGCTAAGAATGGAAATGGCAATGGAAGCTCGGGGAAGAAGCCGAACCCTTTCAACAGGGGACAGGTGAACCACGTTAATGTGGAGGAGGTTGAAGCACAGCCTGATGCGGTAATAGGTAAGTTTTTGGTTAAGTCATTTACTGCAATCGTTCTTTTTGATACTGGTGCATCGCATTCATACATATCAAGGGGATTTGTGGATAAGTTTAAGTTCCCCACCAAAGTTCTTAGAACACCTATGTTAGTAACCTCGCCAGGAGCAGAGTATATGGCAAGCCAAGGATGTTCTCAGATGCCATTGGCCATAGGTAGGCATGTTTTCCCCTCAGACCTAATAGTTTTGGAGTCGCAAGGTTTGGATGTGATTTTGGGAATGGATTGGCTATCGATGTATGGAGGAAACATCGATTGCGCCAGTAAGACGATTTTGCTTACTACCCCAGAAGGAAGAAGGATTAAGTATGTATCCCGGCATGTGTCGAAGAGGACTCAAGTGAATTCCTTATCAGGAGTTGTACAGGAGGAAGTGCCAGTGGTGAAGGATTTCCCTGACGCTTTTCCAGAGGAGTTGCCAGGCATGCCACCAGATAGAGACATCGAGTTTTTGATTGAGCTTTTGCCAGGCACTGGGCCAATATCTAAGAGACCGTACAGGATGCCCGCTAAGGATTTGGAAGAAATTAAGAAGCAGATTAAGGAGTTACTGGATGAAGGATATATTCGCCCAAGTTCGTGTTGGAAATATGCCCTAGAGGCAATAATAAAATGGTTATTGTTGTATTTCCTTGTTCATGATAATTGTCTATTGTTCATGCTATAATTGTATTAACTGGAAACCGTAATACATGTGTGAATACATAGACCACAACATGTCCCTAGTAAGCCTCTAGTTGACTAGCTCGTTGATCAATAGACGGTTATGGTTTCCTGACCATGGACATTGGATGTCATTGATAACGGGATCACATCATTAGGAGAATGATGTGATGGACAAGACCCAATCCTAAGCATAGCACAAGATGGTGTAGTTCGTTTGCTAAGAGCTTTTCTAATGTCAAGTATCATTTCCTTAGACCATGAGATTGTGCAACTCCCGGATACCGTAGGAATGCTTTGGGTGTACCAAACGTCACAACGTAACTGGGTGACCATAAAGGTGCACTACAGGTATCTCCGAAAGTGTCTGTTGGGTTGGCACGAATCGAGATTGGGATTTGTCACTCCGTATGACGGAGAGGTATCTCTGGGCCCACTTGGTAATGCAACATCATAATGAGCTCAATGTGACTAAGTAGTTAGTCACGGGATCATGCATTACGGAACGAGTAATGTGACTTGCCGGTAACGAGATTGAACGAGGTATTGGGATACCGGCGATCGAATCTCAGGCAAGTAACATACCGATTGACAAAGGGAATTGTATACGGGATTGATTGAATCCCCGACATCATGGTTCATCCGATGAGATCATCGTGGAACATGTGGGAGCCAACATGGGTATCCAGATCCCGCTGTTGGTTATTGGCCGGAGAACGTCTCGGTCATGTCTGCATGGTTCCCGAACCCGTAGGGTCTACACACTTAAGGTTCGATGACGCTAGGGTTATACGGAATAGATATACGTGGTTACCGAATGTTGTTCGGAGTCCCAGATGAGATCCCGGACGTCACGAGGTGTTCCGGAATGGTCCGGAGGTAACGATTTATATGTGGGAAGTCCCGTTTTGGCCACCGGAAGAGTTTCGGGCGTCACCGGTAATGTACCGGGACCACCGGAGGGTTCAGGGGGTCCACCGGGAGGGGCCACCAACCCCGGAGGCCTGTGTGGGCCAAGTGTGGGAATGGACCAGCCCCTAGGTGGGCTGGTGCGCCTCCCACAAGAGGCCCAAGGCGCAGGGAAAGGGGAAGGGGGGAAACCCTAGGCTCAGATGGGCCTAAGGCCCACCTAGGGTGCGCCCCCCCTCTCTCCCCCTCTTGGCCGCCCCCTCCATACAATCTAGGGCTGGCCGCCACCCCTAGGGGGGAACCCTAGATGGGGGCGCAGCCCTCCCCTTCCCCTATATATAGTGGGGGTTTTGGGGCTGCCAGAGACACGAGTCTACCTCTTCCCTGGCGCAGCCCTCCCTCCTCATACACCTCCTCCTCCTTCGTAGTGCTTAGCGAAGCTCTGCCGGAGAACCAAGAGCTCCATTGCCACCACGCCGTCGTGCTGCTGTAGTTCTCCCTCAACTTCTCCTCTCCCCTTGCTGGATCAAGAAGGAGGAGACGTCCCCGGGCTGTACGTGTGTTGAACGCGGAGGCGCCGTCCGTTCGGCGCTAGATCGGATCTTCTGCGATTTGAATCGCCGCGAGTACGACTCCATCAACCGCGTTCTTGTAATGCTTCCGCTTAGCAATCTTCAAGGGTATGAAGATGCACTCCCTCTCTCTCGTTGCTAGTTAATCCATAGATTGATCTTGGTGATGCGTAGAAAATTTTGAATTTCTGCTATGTTCCCCAACAGTGGCATCATGAGCTAGGTCTATGCGTAGATTCTATGCACGAGTAGAACACAAAGTAGTTGTGGGCGATGATTTGTTCAATTTGCTTGTCGTTTCTAGTCTTATCTTGATTCAGCGGCATTGTGGGATGAAGCGGCCCGGACCGACCTTACACGTACTCTTACGTGAGACAGGTTCCACCGACTGACATGCAGTTGATGCATAAGGTGGCTAGCGGGTGTCTGTCTCTCCCACTTTAGTCGGATCGGATTCGATGAAGAGGGTCCTTATGAAGGGTAAATAGAAATTGGCATATCACCGTTGTGGCTTTTGCGTAGGTAAGAAACGTTCTTGCTAGAAACCCATAGCAGCCACGTAAAACATGCAACAACAATTAGAGGACGTCTAACTTGTTTTTGCAGGGTATGCTATGTGATGTGATATGGCCAAAAGGATGTGATGAATTATATATGTGATGTATGAGATTGATCATGTTCTTGTAATAGGAATCACGACTTGCATGTCGATGAGTATGACAACCGGCAGGAGCCATAGGAGTTGTCTTAATTTATTGTATGACCTGCATGTCAATGAAAAAACGCCATGTAATTACTTTACTTTATTGCTAACCGTTAGCCATAGTAGTAGAAGTAATAGTTGGCGAGACAACTTCATGAAGACACGATGATGGAGATCATGGTGTCATGCCGGTGACGAAGGTGATCATGCCGTGCCTTGAAGATGGAGATCAAAAAGCGCAAGATGATACTGGCCATATCATGTCACTTTATGATTTGCATGTGATGTTTGTCATGTTTACATCTTATTTGCTTAGAACGACGGTAGTATAAATAAGATGATCCCTCACTAAAATTTCTAGAGACGTGTTCCCCCTAACTGTGCACCGTTGCGAAGATTTGTTGTTTCTAAGCACCACGTGATGATCGGGTGTGATAGATTCTAACATGCGCATACAACGGGTGTTGACGAGCCTAGCATGTACAGACATGGCCTCGGAACACAAGCAAAACACTTAGGTTGACTTGACGAGCCTAGCATGTACAGACATGGCCTCGGAACATAAGAGACCGAAAGGTCGAACATGAGTCGTATAGTAGATGCGATCAACATTGAGATGTTCACCGATGATGACTAGTCCGTCTCACGTGATGATCGGACACGGCCTTGTTGATTCGGATCATGTATCACATAGATGACTAGAGGGATGTCTATCTGAGTGGGAGTTCATTAAATAATTTGATTAGATGAACTTAATTATGATGAACATAGTCAAAAGGTCTTTGCAAATTATGTCGTAGCTTATGCTTTAGTTCTACTAAGATATGTTCCTAGAGAAAATTTAGTTGAAAGTTGATAGTAGCAATTATGCGGACTGGGTCCGTAAACTGAGGATTTTCATCATTGCTGCACAGAAGGCTTATGTCCTTAATGCACCGCTCGGTGTGCTGAACCTCGAGCGTCGTTTGTGGATGTTGTGAACATCTGGCATACATGTTTTGATGACTACGTGATAGTTCAGTGCGTAATGTTAAAACGGTATAGAATTGAGGCACCTAAGACGTTTTTGAAACGTCGCAGAACATATGAGATGTTCCAAAGACTGAAATTGGGATTTCAGACTAGTGCCCACGTCAAGAGGTATGAGACCTCTGACAAGTTTCTTAACCTGCAAACTAAGGGAGAAAAGCTCAATCGTTGAGCATGTGCTCAGATTGTCTGAGTACTACAATTGCTTGAATCGAGTGGGAGTTAATCTTCCAGATGAGATAGTGATGGTTCTCCATAGTCACTACCACCAAGCTATTAGAGCTTCGTGATGAACTATAACATATCGGGGATAGACATGATGATCCTTGAGCAACTCGCGATGTTTGACACCGCGAAAGTAGAAATCAAGTTGGAGCATCAATTGTTGATGGTTAGTAAAACCACTAGTTTCAAGAAGGGCAAGGGCAAGAAGGGATACTTCATGAAACGGCAAATCAGTTGCTGCTCTAGTGAAGAAACCCAAGGTAGAAGCCAAACCCGAGACTAAGTGCTTCTGTAATGAGGGGAACGGTCACTGAAGCAGAACTACCCTAGATACTTGGTAGATGAGAAGGCAGGCAAGGTCGACAGAAGTATATTGGATATACATTATATTAATGTGTACTTTACTAGTACTCCTAGTAGCGCCAGGGTATTAGATACCGGTTCGGTTGCTAAGTGTTGGTAACTCGAAATAAAAGGCTACGAAATAAACGGAGACTAGCTAAAGGTGAGATGACGATATGTGTTGGAAGTGTTTCCAAGGTTGATGGAATCAAACATTGTACGCTCCCTCTACCATCGGGATTGGTGTTAAACCTAAATAATTGTTATTTGGTTTTTGCGTTGAGCATAGACATGATTGGATTATGTTTATCGGAATACGGTTATTCATTTAAGGAGAATAATGGTTACTCTGTCTATTCGAATAATACCTTCAATGGTCTTGCACCTAAAATGAATGGTTTATTGAATCTCGATCGTAGTGATACACATGTTCATGCCAAAAGATATAAGATAGTAATGATAGTACCACATACTTGTGGCACTGCCATTTGAGTCATATTGGTATAAAATGCATGAAGAAGCTCCATGTTGATGGATCTTTGGACTCACTCATTTTTGAAAAGATTGAGACATGCGAACCATGTCTATTAGTATATATGCATGAAGAAAGTCCATACAGATGGATCGTTTGGACTCACTTGATTTTGAATCACTTGAGACATGCAAATCATACCACATGGGCAAGATGACTGAAAGGCCTCGTTTTCAGTAAGATGGAACAAGAAAGCAACTTGTTGGAAGTAATACATTTTGATGTGTGCAGTCCAATGAGTGCTGAGGCATGCAGTGGATATCGTTATGTTCTTTCTTCATAGATGATTTGAGTAGATGTTGAGTATATTTACTTGATGAAACACAAGTCTGAATTATTTAAAGGTTCAAGTAATTTCAGAGTGAAGTTGAAGATCGTCGTGACAAGAGGATAAAATGTCTGTGATATGATCATAGAGATGAATATCTGAGTTACGAGTTTGGCACACAATTAAGAAATTGTGGAAATTGTTTCATGACTAATACCGCCTGGAATACCATAGTGTGATGGTGTGTCCGAACATCATAGCTGCACCCTATTGGATATGGTGCATACCATGATGTCTCTTATCGAATTACACTATCGTTTATGGGTTAGGCATTACAGACAACCACATTCACTTTAAATAGGGCGCCACGCAATTCCGTTGAGACGACACCATATGAACTATGGTTTAGAGAAACCTAAGCTGTCGTTTCTTAAAAGTTTGGGGCTGCGACGCTTATGTGGAAAAGTTTCAGGCTGATAAGCTCGAACCCAAAGCGGATAAATGCATCTTCATAGAATACCCAAAACAGTTGGGTATACCTCCTATTTCAGATCTGGAATCAAAAGTGATTGTTTCTAGAAACGGGTCCTTTCTCGAGGAAAAGTTTCTCTAGAAAGAATTGAGTGGGAGGATGGTGGAGACTTGATGAGGTTATTGAACCATGACTTCAACTAGTGTGTAGCAGGGCACAAGAAGTTGTTCCTGTGGCACCTACACCAATTGAAGTGGAAGCTTATGATAGTGATCATGAAACTTCGGATCAAGTCACTACCAAACCTCGTAGGTCGACAAGGATGCGTACTACTTCAGAGTGGTACATAATCCTGTCTTGGAAGTCATGTTGCTAGACAACAATGAACCTACGAGCTATGGAGAAACCATGGTGGGCCCAGACTCCGACGAATGGCTCGAGGCCATAAAATCCGAGAGAGGATCCATGTATAAAACCAAAGTATAGACTTTGGAAGAACTACTTGATGGTCGTAAGGCTGTTGGGTGCAGATGGATTTTAAAAGGAAGACAGACAATGATGGTAAGTGTCACCATTAAGAAAGCTCGACTTGTCGTTAAGATGTTTTCCGACAAGTTCAAGGAGTTGACTGCGATGAGACTTTCTCACTCATAGCGATGCTAAGAGTCTGTTGGAATTATATTAGCAGTTACTACATTATTTATGAAATCTTGCAGATAAAATGTCAAAACAATGTTTCCTCGACGATTTTCTTGAGGAAAGGTTGTATGTGATACAACCAGAAGGTTTTGTCAATCCTGAAAGATGCTAACAAGTATGCAAAGCTCCAGCGATCCCTCTAAGGACTGGAGTAAGCATCTCGGAGTTGGAATATGCGCTTTGATGAGATGATCAAAGATTTTGGGTTTATACAAAGTTTATGAGAAACTTGTATTTCCAAAGAAGTGAGTGGGAGCCCTATAGAATTTCTGATGAGTATATGTTGTTGACATCGGAAATGATGTAGAATTTTTGAAAAGCATATAGGGTTATTTGAAAAGTGTTTTTCAATAGAAAACCTAGATTAAGCTACTTGAACATTGAGCATCAAGATCTATAAGGATAGATCAAAAACGCTTAATAGTACTTTCAAATGAATACATACCGTGACAAGATTTTGAAGGAGTTCAAAATAGATCAGCAAAGAAGGAGTTCTTGGCTGTGCTACAAGGTGTGAGTATTGAGTAAGACTCAAGACCTGACCACGGCAGAAGAGAGAGAAAGGACGAAGGTCGTCCCCTCTACTTTAGACGTAGGCTCTACAGTATGCTATGCTGTGTACCGCACCTGAAGTGTGCCTTGCCATGAGTTAGTCAAGGGGTACAATAGTGATCCGGGAATGGATCACATGACAGCGGTCGAACTTATCCTTAGTATCTAGTGGACTAAGGAATTTTATCGATTATGGAGGTGGTAAAAGAGTTCGTCGTAAGGGGTTACGTTGATGCTAACTTTTACACTAATCCGGATGACTCTGAGTAGTAAACTGGATTCGTATAGTAGAGCAGTTATTTGGAATAGCTCCAAGTAGCGCGTGATAGCTGCATCTACAAGATGACGTAGAGATTTGTAAAGCACACACGGATCTGGAAGGTTCAGACCCGTTGACTAAAAACCTCTCTCACAAGCGAGATATGAACAAACCCCATGGGTGTTGGATTCATTACAATCACATAGTGATGTGAACTAGATTATTGACTCTAGTGCAAGTGGGAGACTGTTGGAAATATGCCCTAGAGGCAATAATAAAATGGTTATTATTGTATTTCCTTGTTCATGCTATAATTGTATTAACTGGAAACCGTAATACATGTGTGAATACATAGACCACAACATGTCCCTAGTAAGCCTCTAGTTGAATAGCTCGTTGATCAATGGATAGTTATGGTTTCCTGACCATGGACATTGGATGTCATTGATAACGGGATCACATCATTAGGAGAATGATGTGACGGACAAGACCCAATCCTAAGCATAGCACAAGATCGTGTAGTTCGTTTGCTAAGAGCTTTTCTAATGTCAAGTATCATTTCCTTAGACCATGAGACTATGAAACTCCCGGATACCGTAGGAATGCTTTGGGTGTACCAAACGTCACAACGTAACTGGGTGACCATAAAGGTGCACTACAGGTATCTCCGAAAGTGTCTGTTGGGTTGGCACGAATCGAGATTGGGATTTGTCACTCCGTTTGACGGAGAGGTATGTCTGGGCCCACTCGGTAATGCATCATCATAATGAGCTCAATGTGACTAAGTAGTTAGTCAAGGGATCATGCATTACGGAACGAGTAAAGTGACTTGCCGGTAACGAGATTGAACGAGGTATTGGGATACCGGCGATCGAATCTCGGGCAAGTAACATACCGATTGACAAAGGGAATTGTATACAGGATTGATTGAATCCCCGACATCATGGTTTATCTGATGAGATCATCGTGGAACATGTGGGAGCCAACATGGGTATCCAGATCCCGCTGTTGGTTATTGGCCGGAGAACGTCTCGGTCATGTCTGCATGGTTCCCGAACCCGTAGGGTCTACACACTTAAGGCTCGATGACGCTAGGGTTATAGGGAATAGATATACGTGGTTACCGAATGTTGTTCGGAGTCCCTAATGAGATCCCGGACGTCACGAGGAGTTCCGGAATGGTCCGGAGGTAAAGATTTATATATGGGAAGTCCCGTTTTGGCCACCGGAAGAGTTTTGGGCGTCACCGGTAATGTACCGGGACCACCGGAGGGTTCCGAGGGTCCACCGGGAGGGGCCACCAACCCCGGAGGCCTGCGTGGGACAAGTGTAGGAAGGGACCAGCCCCTATGTGGGCTGGTGTGCCTCCCACAAGAGGCCCAAGGCGCAGGGAAAGGGGAAGGGGGGAAACCCTAGGCTCAGATGGGCCTAAGGCCCACCTAGGGTGCGCCCCCCTCTCTCCCCCTCTTGGCCGCCCCCTCCATCCAATCTAGGGCTGGCCGCCACCCCTAGGGGGGGAACCCTAGATGGGGGCGCAGCCCCTCCCCCTCCCCTATATATAGTGGGGGTTTTGGGGCTGCCAGAGACACGAGTCTACCTCTTCCCTGGCGCAACCCTCCATCCTCATACACCTCCTCCTTCTCCTCTGTAGTGCATAGCGAAGCTCTGCCGGAGAACCACGAGCTCCATTGCCACCACGCCGTCGTGCTGCTGGAGTTCTCCCTCAACTTCTCCTCTCCCCTTGCTGGATCAAGAAGGAGGAGATGTCCCCGGGCTATACGTGTGTTGAACGCGGAGGCGCCGTCCGTTCGGCGCTAGATCGGATCTTCTGCGATTTGAATCGCCGCGAGTACGACTCCATCAACCGCGTTCTTGTAACGCTTCCGCTTAGAGATCTTCAAGGGTATGAAGATGCACTCCCTCTCTCTCGTTGCTAGTTAATCCATAGATTGATCTTGGTGATGCGTAGAAAATTTTGAATTTCTGCTACGTTCCCCAACAGTTCGTCACCTTGGGGATCACCCGTACTTCTAGTGGAGAAGAAAGATGGATCGTTGAGGATGGTTGTTGATTATCGTGGATTGAATGAAGTAACAATTAAGAACAAGTACCCACTGCCGATGATCAATGATCTGTTTGACCGACTACAAGGAGCTAAAGTATTTTCCAAGATTAATTTGCGATCAGGATACCACCAGTTGAAGATTCGAGAGCAGGATATACCCAAGACAGCTTTTACCACAAGGTATGGGCTATATGAGTACACCGTTATGTCATTTGGCCTGACTAACGCACCTGCCTATTTCATGAACATGATGAACAAAGTGTTTATGGAGTTTTTCGATAAGTTCGTCGTAGTATTCATTGATGATATTCTGGTCTATTCGAAGAATGAAGAAGAGCATAAGGAGCATTTGCGTTTGGTACTTGGAAAGCTCAGAGAACACCAGTTATATGCCAAGTTCAGCAAGTGCGAGTTTTGGTTGAAGGAAGTTGGAATCCTTGGACATGTTATATTCAGAGAAGGAATAGCAGTAGATCCCACCAAGGTTATCACTGTGACAAATTGGCAGTCACCCACGACAGTTGGAGAAATCCGGAGTTTTCTGGGACTCGCAAGATATTACCGGAGATTCATTGAGAATTTCTCAAAGATTGCAAAGCCTATGACGGAGTTGTTGAAGAAGGACACCAAATTCAATTGGACTGAGGAATGTGAGGCTAGTTTCCAGGAGTTGAAGAAACGTTTGGTTACAGCGCCAGTGTTGATTTTGCCAGATCAACGCAAGGATTGTGAAGTATATTGTGACGCTTCTTGTCGAGGACTTGGAGCAGTGCTAATGCAGGAGGGAAGAGTTGTTTCATATGCCTCACGGCAGCTTAAACCCCATGAGTTGAATTATGCTACACATGATTTGGAGTTAGCAACCGTAGTACATGCTTTGAAGATGTGGAGACATTTTCTCATCGGAAACCATTGTGAGGTGTACACGGATCACAAGAGTTTGAAGTACATTTTCACGCAGAAGGAGTTGAATCTCAGGCAAAGGAGATGGTTGTAGATCATTAAGGATTATGATATGAGATTGCATTATCACCCAGGGAAGGCTAACGTAGTAGCCGATGCGTCGAGCCGCAAGAGCCATGTCAACACACTCATGACCGGAGAGTTACCCAAGGAGTTAGCAGAAGATCTTCATGAACTATGTTTGGAAATAGTTCCGAGAGGCTATGTAGCAGATTGGAGATTCAGTAAATTTGATGGATAAGATCAGAGAAGCTCATAAGACAGACAAGGAAATTTTCGAGATAAAGGAAAGGATGAGTAAAGGAAAAGCCAAGGGATTTCGTGAGGATGAGCATGATACCTTATGGTTTGACGACCGCATTTATGTGCCCAATGATCCGGAGATCAGGAAGTTGATCTTGCAAGAGGACCATGATTCAGCATATTCGATTCACCCAGGAAATACCAAGATGTACCTGGATTTAAGGGACAGTTTCTGGTGGACCGTAATGAAGATGCATATTGCTGAGTATGTAGCAGTTTGTGATGTATGTCAGAGAGTAAAGGCAGAGCATCAGAAGCCAGCAGGATTGTGGAACCTGGAGAACCCAGTGTTGCCTGTATTTTTGGATATCCCGGAGTACCCGTGTGATCATCCTATGGACCGCCACCTAGACTCAAAGGGATCATGAGATTATTCATGCTAGAAACTTCTGTGTGCAGCCACAAGCTATTATGGGCTCTAGCATAGTTGAGTAGGTTACATGACCTCTTGAAGAGGTGGGCTAACAGATGTAGGGGAAAGTAGGTGTAACTGTCCACCCGGAGTAAAGAGTATTGTTTCTGAAAGACTCTGTCTTGGTCATCCATTTCTCAAACACCATGTAGTGCGAGAAATCAAGCGGAGGCGATCGAGTCTTGTGGGGAAAAGTGCGCAAACGTCTACAGAGTGTACAATCTAATCATGGTTAGCCCTGTCCCCGGTTATGCACATCTTGAGTATCTAGTTCTTGGATTATCATGTGAATCTCATCATCATGTTACTTAATTTAATTTGATTGGGTTAATCATGTTCTTAATTGGGATTGAGTTGGAGGTACCTTCTCAATGTTTAACAACCACCATGATAGTTACATAAAATTTATTCCTTTGTGATAGGGAAAAATTGGCTTTGCGCAAAACTGTAACCATAGAGCTTTCCACCAGCCAAATATGCATGTAGTGATAGCATTATTCTGTTCATTACTCTCTATGTGTTACATTACCAGCATATTCCATGTGCTGACCCGTTTTCGGGCTGCAACGTATCATGTTGCAGACTTTTCAGACGACGAGTAAGGTGCCATAGGCCGTAGTCTTATACTCAGTGATGTCGTTGGAGTTGATGGACTCACTCTATCTTCCAAGCCTTCCGTTGTTATCGTTTTTAGATGGCTTTAAGCCGTATTTATTGTATTAAGTTCTCTTTTGAGATATTCGATGTAATAAGTGTGTGATTGCTACTCTCTTATAAATCCTTCAAGTACTGTGCGTGTCAGCATTACCGATCCAGGGATGACACTGATGCACAGAGACTAGACTGTCTGAGGTCTGGTCGCTACAATGTGACATTCTTTTGCACTAAGGGATTGAGCATACAAACAAAAAGCGCATGGCAACCTCTGCCTCCCTCTGCGAAGGGCCTACCTTTTACTTTTATGTATTTACTTTCATGCAAGACTCAAAGTTTTCTCTCTATTCATTTTATTTTTCTCTTTTGGCAAGCATCATGTGGTGAGGAAAGATCTAGGCACATATATCCAGTTGGATATGGGTAGCATGAGTTATTATTGTTGACATCACCCTTGAGGTGAATACGTTGGGAGTCGAAATTATAAGCCCCTATCTTTCTATGTGTCCGATTGAAACGTTTTGCTCATGTGTATGCGGTGAGTGTTAGCAATCATAGAAGACTATATGATGGTTGAGTATGTGGAGCTCTTACTTAGACTCTGTTGAATAAGTTGAATTGCAATTGTTTAGTGACTAAGAATATAGGTTGTTGAGTTTCAAGAGAATTCATTGTTTGAACCTTAACATGTGAATTGGTTGCTACTCTGTCATGATGAGTTTTTATGAGAAATAGTTGCTGTTATGATGCTAGGAAAAGTGATGGAAATTATCATTGATCAAAGTTATGCACTTTGCTAGCATTCACACTTCATAAATTATTTCTTTTATCATTTACTTACTCGAGGACGAGTAGGAATTAAGCTTGGGGATGCTGATACATCTCCAACGTATCTATAATTTATGAAGTATTCATGCTGTTATATTATCATTCTTGGATGTTTTACAATCATTTTATAGCAACTTTATATCATTTTCTGGGACTAAACTATTGACCCAGTGCCTAGTGGCAGTTGCTGTTTTTTGCTTGTTTTTTATATCACAGGAAATCAATATCAAACGGAGTCCAAACACCGTGAAACTTTTTGTGGATTTTATATGGACCAGAAGGCATCCAGTGGGCCAGAGAAGCACCTAGGGGTGCTCCGAGGGGGCACAACCCACCAGGGCGCGCCTGGGGGCCCAGGCGCGCCCAGGTGAGTTTTGCCCACCTCGGTGGTCTCCCGCACCCCCTCTTTGCCCTATAAATTTCCAAATATTCTAAAACCTTCGAGGGAGACCCTAGATCAGAAGTTCCGTCACCGCAAGCCTCTGTATCCATGAAAACCAATCTATACCCCGTTCCGGCACTCCGCCGGAGGGGGAAATCATCACCGGTGGCCATCTTCATCATCTTGGCGGTGACCATGATGAGGAGGGAGTAGTCCTGCCTCGGGGCTGAGGGTTTGTACCAGTAGCTATGTGTTTATACTCTCTCTCTCTCTCGTGTTCTTGAGATGTCACGATCTTGATGTATCGCGGGCTTTGTTAATATAGTCGGATCATATGGTGTTTTCCCCTCTCTATCTTGTGATGAATTGAGTTTTCCCTTTGAGATCTCGTTTCATCAGATTGAATACTTTTATGGATTTGAGAGCACTTGATATATTTCTTGCAAATGAATACTCGTGGTGATGATGGGGTATCATATTGATTCACTTTATGTATGTTTTGGCACTCAACTCGCGGATTCCTGAGGTGACATTGGGGTAATCTATGCATAGGGGTTGATGCACGTTCTTGTCTTTGTTTCTCCGGTAGAAATCTTGGGGCACTCTTTGAGGTTTTTTGTGTTGGATTGAGTATTATGAATCTGAAATTATTTAGTGTTATTTTAGTATGAACTCTTGGATAGATCGATCACAAAGAAAAGCTTCGAGGTGGTTTCGTACCCTACAAACGATTCCTTCTTATGTTCTCCGCTAGATAGGAACTTTGGAGTGATTCTTTAGCGCACATTGAGGGATGGTTATATGATCCAATTATATTAGCACTGTTGAGAGATTGCACTAGCGAAAGTGCAGACCCTAGCTAGGCCTCATTTTCAAGCATTGCAATACCATTTGTGCTCCGTTTTATCAGTTGCTACCTTGCTGTTGTTTATTGTTCCTATTACAAAAATCAATATCTACTATCATTACTACACTTGTATCACCATCTCTTCGCCGAACTAGTGCACCTATACAATTTACCATTGTATTTGGTGTGTTGGGGACAGAAGAGACTTTTTATTATTTGGTTACAGGGTGTTTGCGAGAGACCATCTTCATCCTACGCCTCCCATGGATTGATAAACCTTAGGTTATCCACTTGAGGGAAAATTGCTACTGTCCTACAAAACTCTGCACTTGGAGGCCCAACACGTGTCTACAAGAATAAAGTTGCGCAGTAGACATCAGTTTCGATGTGAGGAGAAGGAGGAGAGGCAAGAGTTCAAGCTTGCGGATTCCCAAAGCACCCCAAGTAAATATTCAAGGAGACTAAAGTGTCTAAGCTTGGGGATGCCCCGGAAGGCATCCCATGTTTCTTCAACAAGTATCAGTATGTTTTCGTCTTCATTTCGTTCACGTGATATGTGTAAATCTTGGAGCATCTTTTATTTGTATTTTTCACTTTTCTTTTATGCACCATGCTGGTATGAGATATTCCATTGTTGATTTATAGAATACTCATTGCACTTCACTTATATCTTTTGAAGTTTGGATTGCCGGTTTCTCTTCACATGGAAACCATTATTTGATGAATGTTCTTTTGCTTCACTTATATTTGTTAGAGTATGGTCTTTTGTAGAAAGAATTAAACTCTCATGCTTCACTTATATCTATTTAGAGAGTCAACAGGAATTGGTCAATTGCATGGTTAGTCATAAAATCCTACATAAAACTTGCGGATCACTGAATATGATATGTTTGATGCCTTGCAATAGTTTTGTGATAAAGAGATGGAATATGTGGGAGGTACTAGTAAACGGTTGTGGTTAGTAAGAATATTGGTGTTAAGGTTTGTGATTCCCGAAGCATGCACGTATAGTCTCTCGTTATGATATGATGTTGGAGCATGATTTATTATTGATTGTCTTCCTTATGACTGGCGGTAGGGGAGGAGCGATGGTCTTTTCCTACCAATCTACCGCCCTAGGGGCATGAGTAGTAATACTTTGCTTCGAGGGCTAATAAATTTTTGCAATAACTATATGTGTTCTTATGACTAATGTGAGTCCATGGAATATATGCAGTCTTACCTTTCCACAATTTGCTAGCCTCTACGGTACCGGGCATTGCCCTTTCTCACCTCGAGATGTGGTGCAAACTTTGCCGGTGCATTCATACCTCGTGATATGATACGCTCTATCACCACTACAAAAAAAAGACACATCCGTGACTTTTTGGGCCGAACGAATTTTTCTGTCATACTTATGACACTTCTATGACGATAATTGTGACAAAACCTGGTATCATCATAAATGTGGTGGGGTCCTACTTCTATGACAAAAAATCATGACAGAAAATGGGCTTTTCATCCTGTGCGGGCCGGAGACGCAGCTGTATGACATTCTTTGGGCCGTCCATGACGGAAAAAACCGTGGTACAAGCGAGGGCGAGGAAAATATCGGGGTGTTCCGGTTACGGTGGGTGCTCGGGGCCGAGCGATGCGCGTTTCTCTCGTACATGCGCGCGCATGGGTGCGAGGCGTTGGGCTCTAACTGAACCCGAGCGATTGCACTGCAGGCTACGCGTTACTGAACCCGAGCGATCGATCGATGGCTGTTAACTGAACCCGATCGAGCGAT
Source organism: Triticum aestivum (assembly GCF_018294505.1). NCBI lineage: Eukaryota > Viridiplantae > Streptophyta > Magnoliopsida > Poales > Poaceae > Triticum > Triticum aestivum. The sequence continues at coordinate 164,500,996 of NC_057814.1, read as the reverse complement.
TCCTTCGCTACTGCTGCTAACTGAAGCCGATCGATGCTGCCTCTAGATGAACAGTGAGTGTTGCTGGGGGGGGTTTGGATGAATAGTTCCCGGTGGGGGTGGATGAACAGGACCCCGTGGTGTTGCCTCTGGATGAACAGGACCCCGATCGATCGAGCCGGTTGGGGCTGGATGAACAGGACCCCGTGGAGGGCAGGATGAACAGGACCACCCCGTGGAGGCCAGGATGAACAGTAGACGGTGGAGGGCTGGATGAACAGTAGGCCGTGGTGGGGTGGTTGAAAAGGGGCCCGTGGAGAGGGCTGGTTGAACAGTAGCCTGTGGAGTAGCGCGCGGTGGAGGCTGGATGAATAGGAGCCCGTGGATGAACAGTCGCAGGTGGAGGCCGGAGGAGGTCGACGGTGGATGTACAGTGGCCCGTGGAGGCTGGAGGGGGTCGACGGTGGAGATGAACAGTATCCCGTGGAGTCCCGTTTTGCGGTATGCCACACCCCTCCCGATGAACAGGACCCCCGTTTCGACCGTAGCGCTCCAACACAAGTCCGTTTCCTACGTTTTGCGGTACGCCACACCCCTCCCGATCAACAGGACCACCATTTCGACCGTAGGAGGTCCGTTTCCTCCGTTTTACGGTATGCTAGACCCCTCCCGATGAACAGGATCCCGTTACGAACGTGGCCGGTCGAACACAAGGCCGTTTTGTCACATCCCTAGCTTCTCGTATTGCACTAGGGTAGCTTCATGTGTGCATCATGTTTGAATTTTGCAGAAACTTGAAATGGGGATGACAGAACCCCCAGCACCCCCCTGAAACCAACTAGGGTTTACTAAAATTGGTTTCAATGAACCCAAAATGCCCTTCACAAAATGTTCATCATTTCTGGATTGGGCTAAAACCCCTAGCAAAAATGGTGCACACTTTTCTAGGACATTCTGGATTTTTCAATTAAATCATAAGTATTTGAATTTGGACATTTAAATTCTATAAAATATTTTAAATGTCCAAATAATCTTGAAAGCATTTGAGGGCTGTTGGAAATAGTTTCAAAAGTGCCCACAATTATTTTCAGGATCTTACAAAATGAATTAGTATTTTTACTAATTCAAAACAGAGAAATAAAATAGAAAACAGAAACAATTAAGTAAGAGAGAGAGAGAGAAGGCCACTGGGCCCCTCACCTGGACTTACCTGGCGCCCCACCACGGCCCAGGAGCTGGCCCAGCCCACCAGAGCCGCCACCGTCTCCCACCTCGCGCCAGAAGGACGCTAGAGGGACGCCGGGCGTGTGGTCGCCGCGCGCGAGGCCACCTCCTGCTTCCGCCGCTTCTGGACGCCTCCACGAGTGCCACGGCACCTCCCCGACCCCCTCTCACTTCTCCCTCGCTCTCTGGACCCCTCCTCCTCCTCTGCTCTCCCTTCCTCTCGTCACCGAACGCACCTGAGAGCGCCGCTCGCCGTAGCCATGACCACCGGCCACCCCTTGTCCCGTGATCGTGCCCAGCAGCTCCGCAATCGAGCACCACATCCCCAAGCCGAAGGAAACGAGCCGGAGGACTTTGCTTCGTCGCCAACGTCCTCGTCTTCACCGCTGGCGCCCGGAGATCGTCTCTGTCGATTCGTCGGTTTCCGTCCGTCCCCGAGGCCGCTGACCCTCTCTACCGCATCGCTGTGAGCTCCTGCTCCTCCCCCCTTTCTCACCCCCTCCGTTCTCGCCCGTTAGCCGCCGCCCCCGCGAAACCGAGCTCCGGCCATCGCCATGGCCAGCGAGCCCCGCGCTCCCGAGCTCCTCCGCTCGCCCCAGTAGCACCCGCCTGCTAACCATGCTCTCAGGAGCCGAACGCACGCACCAGCTCCTTCTCCCGTGCACCGCAGCGTCGTCCTCACCGACGCCGAACTCCGGCCGCCGCCTTGCTCGCCGCCGGCGCTGCTCCCGGCCACCCCGCTGCCTCCCGTCCGGTCCTTTGGATGCGGACGAGCAAGAGCTACTCCCCGGTGCCCTTAGCTCACCAAACCACCACCCGTAGCTCAAATCCGAGCCGAGCCGCCGTCGTTTTGGTCGCCGCCGGCAAGGCTCCGGCGACCGATGACGTGGCACCGTCATTAGCGCCTAACTAACCCCCCTAGAGTCACTGACAGTGGGCCCCGCCGAGCTAATTATTTTTAGTTAGGATTTAATAAGCCACATAATTAGCACTGTTACACTGACAGATAGGTCCCACCAGTCAGATTTGACTTTGGTCAATGCTGACGTCACCCTGACGTAGTGCTGACGCAGTAATTTAATTACTGGAATTATTCTTATACAGGAAATTCCAGAAAATACTACAAACTTCAAAAATTCATAGAAATTCAACCATAACTCCAAATGAAACAAATTATATATGAAAAATGATCAGAAAAATCCAATCTATCCATCTGTACTGTTTTCATGCATGTTAGAACAACTTATGGCTGCTGTTTAGGCCAAGTCATATAAATGGCATTTAAACCCTCACATGTGGAGTTTGAATTTGAACCTAGGGTTCAAACCAACTCCATTTAACATGTTGCTAGTTGCATTAGCTTAAAACACAGCATATTGACATGTCATGATCATGCATCATATTGTGCATTGCATTGATTGTATTTCTTCTCTGTTGCCGGTATTAGTCCCCTCTCGGTAGACGATGTTCCGGCGTTGTGATCGTTGACACTAATGAAGACTCAATGCTATCTTCAGAAGTGCCAGGCAAGCAAACCCCCTTGTTCATTCCGATACAACCCCACTCTCTCGCTCCTGCTCTCTTTTACTGCATTAGGACAACAACGATTCATTTGTTACTTGCTGCGGTAGTTGAACCCCTTATCCTCTGCATGACCTGTCATTGCCACAGTAAATAGATGAAACCCACTAGCATGAGTAGGAGTTGTTTGAGCCCTGATGTGCCTACTCATTCATGCTTGTTTGTCATGCCTGCTATTGCTTAGAGTTGTGTCAGGTCTGATTCATCGGGAATGAATTGGAATGTGGTGAACATGTCCTACTGTTGAGAGCTAAGTGTGTGAACACGATTTGGTAAAGGTAGCGGTGAGAGGCCATGTAGGAGTACATGGTGGGTTGTCTCATTGCAGCCGTCCTCAGGAACTGAGTTATGTGTTTGTGATCCATGAACAGTTACTACCACGCATTGGAATGCTTAAGTGCCCCTCTCGACTTATTAATCAACCTGATCTCTGTCCAGGAGTTGCAACTAGTTTCTGGTGTTTGTAGGTAGTGTTAGTAGTCTACCAAGTGGCACCCGGTACAGGTGGGCTTGGGACAGACTAGGCACACGTGGCCTGGTGTACCGAGTGGCACCCGGATGGTGGGCTCGGGAACCCTGCACACATCGTTTGGGGCCGTGAGCGACACCCCGGCCGGATCTCCTTGCGGATGGAACCCGAATAGGCGATAAACCTGGACGAGAGACTTGTGTGGTTAGTCAGGTCGTGGCCGACTCCCTCGCCAGGCTTCCGCTTGAAGGTTGCCGAGGTACACGACGTGTACATGGTGGTAAGTGGCGAGAGCGTGTGTGACGAAGTACACCCCTGCAGGGTTAATATGATCTATTCGAATAGCCGTGTCCGCGGTAAAGGACTTCTGGGTTGCCTGTACAGTTCATAGACAAGTGAAAGTGGATACTCTAAAATGCGCAAGATAAGCGTGAGTGCTATGGATGGCGTTCTCGTAGGGAGACGGGAGCGGATCCATAGTGGTGTATTGATATGGTGAATATGTGGACTCGTGTGCGCCACCTCAAAAGAGTTGCTTGCAGTCGTAGTTCAGGTTAGCCACCGAGTCAAAGCTGGCTTGCTGCAGTAAAACTCCACCACCCCCCTTTGTTGATACCGATGCATATGTAGATAGTTCTGATGTAAGTCTTGCTGGGTACATTTTTACTCACGTTTGCTTATTTTATGTTTTGCAGAGAGACGTCAGTCTCGCTAGTAGTTCCGTGTGGACTTCGACGTTTAGCTTGTTACCTCAGCTACGATCTTGTGCCCTCGGCAGGATCTGGTAGATAGTCAGGCTTCTCAGCCTTTTTCATTTGTAGATGTCTGTACTCAGACATGTTAAGCTTCCGCATGTGCCTTGACTTGTATGCTCTGAATGTTGGGTCATGAGACCCATGTTTGTAATATCTGGCTCTTCGGAGCCTAATGAATAAATACTCTGAGTCGTAGAGTCTTGTTGTGATGCCATGTTGTATTTGCACATATCGGGCATATTGTGTGTATGATTGAAATGCTTGGTATGTGTGGGATCTGACAATCTAGTTGTCTATCCTTAGCAGCCTCTCTTATGGGGAAATGTAGTCTAGTGCCTCCTTGAGCCATAGTAGTCCGCTACAGCCCGGTTCACCGGAGTCCTGCTAGCCCAGCACTACTGCTCTAGACACTTGACTGGCCAGCATGTGTTTCGTTTCGTTCCTGTGTCTGTCCCGTCGGGGAAATGTCACACGGTGACATCCGGAGTCCTGCCTAGCCTGTTATAGCCCGGGTTCCCGGAGTCCTGTTAGCCCAGTGCTACAGCCCGGATTCGCACGCTGCTGACCGACACGTTCGATGTTGATTCATGTATGCCTGTCCCCATACGTTAGTGCCGCTTTGGGTTCACGACTAGCCATGTCGGCCCGGGTTCTCTGTCATATGGATGCTAGCGACATTGTCATATACGTGAGCCAAAAGGCGCAAACGGTCCCGGGCCATGGTAAGGCGACACCCGTGGGAGTACCGTGCGTGAGGCCGCAAAGTGATATGAGGTGTTACAGGCTAGATCGGTGTGACTTGGAATCGGGGTCCCGACAGCTTTGGTATCAGAGCCTGACTGCCTGTAGGATTACCAAGCCAAACTGGTCGAAGTTGAGTCTAGAAGTGCTTTAGTTATATAAGGGAATTGATTGTGGAAGGGAACGTAAGGCTCTTTTTACTCCTTTACCTTATAGCCTTCTGATCTGAGTCATCCTCTTCTCTTCTACGGGGATTAAGAACTAGGCTTCCCATCTTTCTATCAGGATCACGTGTTACTAATCTGTAGACTCGTAGGATTGTTGGTCTCAAGCCTCAGTTCAGTTTCTACCACTACAGTGTGTTGTTAGTTGGACTTGGAACCTTGATATTGTGCTTCTGAATGGTTATGCCACCATTTTGCAGGATGTCTCAAATCTTTTTGAGCATCTATAGCAGTTATGCTGTCCGAGTCATCCCAGGTTCCTAAATAGTCTGATGCATTTGCAAATCCCTTATTCCCGTTCTCGAGGTTCCTTTGGGCCAGATTAACCACACTAATCGTTGAGTTGAGGTACTCTGTTGCCTTGACTTATATGTTGGAGTTATTATTACGACCCTAGGTGTCTTAGAGGACCACTTAGTAATCTAGCAATGCTTGCATCCCCAGTGTGATGATTCTGGCCACTATTCTCGAAAGCATCTCGTGATGCTATTTAGTAGTAGGTATTCTACTCTTGGGTTCTTGACCCAAGATTCACTCTACCTACCTCGTGTTGATAGTGTTGCCCGTACCTTTAGGATATTAGTAACCTTTGCGATAGTCCTCGAGGTCCGTGGTATCTCATTCTTCCAATACCATGAACCATCATGGCAGAAGTTCTTTTGAACCAAAAGATCACAACCAGGGTGCTCTTGAGGAGTACTCCATCTATATTGTGAATCTGCCAGTCCTACCTTTCTGCATGGATTATCTGGAAGAAATATGTTGAACTTGTTTGACATACTAAATTTATGCGTCCGCAACTCAGAAAACCATATGTTCCTTTGAGTTGTCTCTCTTTAGTGGTATTCTGACCTCTGTCTATCAATTGATAGTCAGGAATAGTTGTGCATCTGTGTTACCGATGCCTATTATTCTTGTGGTCCGTCAAGCCATTCTATTCCGGAATGACTAGGAGAAACAAACTCCAGTACCTCGTCCGTCTCTGGGATTGGGTCAAAGTAGTTGTTTTCCGCAGATCAAATGCCTAACCAGCTTTTGTTCTGTTCTACCTACGAGTATTACCCTCTTTATATCAGGAATCTCATGAGGATTGCACCAACCCTTATGAATTCTTGTTGCAGTGATACTTCTGGCCATCGTTATTCATTCCTCGGTCTTCGTGTTATTGCAACCGGAATACTGACAAGTGAATCGTGGTGTGTGAAATCTATACTCCTAGCAACTCCATTGCTTGGTAGTTAAAGGACAATAATTTCATCCTTAGCGTGTTGGTTATTGAATCACCATCCTGAGGTTGATCGTGCTACCTAGTCCTTATTTCCGGTGCACTCCTCGATCAATGAGTTAGGATTGTGTCAATCCATCACTCTCTTGGTCATATCGTCTTGCCCTGAAAAGCAAGATTGTTCTCGAGCTTAGCAACATATCGGTGGTACGTGATTTCCGAATATCTTCTCAGAAGTATCACCAGGTTATCACCTGACCGCTATGTTGAGCTCGTGATCAAATGGTTTTCCTATAAACCACTCTTTCTCCAAGAATCTGTGTTGGGTACCTTGAGCTAGTTGATTAAGCTAAACAACAACTTGGAGAGTTGGAAGATAAAAGCTTGCCTGACTTAGTTCTTCCCAAAGGATATCTCTTGTGTGTGTTTGCTGTAGAAAGATGATTTCTTCATCGATTGGTCCCTGTGGTCAGTTGTTGGACCTGTTGTCGTATCAAGACTTTGATTTGAACATGGGCTATCGTCAAATCAAATCAGAACCAACGATGTTCGTAATGTTGTCTTACTCGTGGTTGATTCCTCGAGCATACACCATTATATCTTTTCGGTCTGACCAATGCTATTCCCGTGTTTACTTAATTTTGGAACTCCATCTATATGGAAGCCTGGATGGATTGTTGCTGAGCCCATTGACAACATTTTCATCTTGTCCATGATTTTGTTGAGCATTAAGCTAGTGTTGGAAACTTTGTAAGCGTTGCCCTCGTGTCCCGTTCATGAGGTATATGTTTGGATGAAAGAAGATACTTCCTCTAATTCACGTGCACTTGATGTAAGTTGCCGCCGTGAATTCGATAAAGTTTGTTTTTGCTTCCTCTGGAATCATCCCAAGTCAGTTATGCATGTGTGAAGTATTCTATGGTCTGTTAGACTGATCATCTTCGTTCCATATGAATTCCGTAGCACACCAAGCCACTGATTGATTTATTCAAGGAAAAGAAGTTCCTTCTTAAGAGCAAGACTTATACAAGGACTTCAATATCCAAGATGATGGTTCCCCACCTGAACTCGGTAGTGTTTTATTATAAGACTACTACCTGGCCATGCTTGTCCGGGACAACGTGTTCACAAGTTGTAGCAGAACCAACTCATGTTTTGGAGCTTACTATCGTAGCTCATCTCCCGAGAATCTCGCAACGCCATCTCGTCGGTTTGTGTTGCAAACTTTCCTTTTCCGGACATGCTGTCTGAAATATCCTGTTACCAACCAGATCTGAATCTCAGGCAGATATGATGGTTGGAGCATCTCCCAATAGCTATAATATTGGTCCCTCGGTAACCGGTAGAGTGGATGTCATGGCCAACACACCCAACCGGAAGACCTATTATTATAGTATCTTGATTGAGGAAGTTGGCCACTTCTCCATGAGGATTTCATAAGATTCTACTTCCGTAGATATTCCTTATGGACTCTTGTGCTCCCGAAGTCCGACCTTTTACTTGATGTTCTACGTATCAAACCATTTTAATAAATGGGTTGCACTAGCACATCAAGGAGAACATTAGAAGCGGAGTGCTAAATGTCTCTCGGTCGATCATCCAGATTCTGTTTCCTTAGCCTCGCTAAGGGGAAGTCTGAGAAGGTGTTATCTTCCTTTGTACCCGCATTGTCCATCACTATTCATCATGGTAGTAAGATATGATGCCAGGATCCTCGGCACGGATATTGGTAAAACTTGATGAATATGGAAATGCTCAAGTTCTTGAGAGCACGCGCAAGCATTAGGTGTCATCGTCGGCACTAACTGGGATTGGCCCCAATTTCCTCGGTTATGTTATAACCTTTCCAATAGTGGAATCACTCTCTACTGTTGGGTTTCTCCCCAGTTACTAGAATCATTCCCATCATTTGCATTCTGTTCCCAGCTTGCACCGCCATTGTGCCATCCTTCGTACTCCGCCAAACGATTGTTGTGTTCTGCCTTGGGCTGGTATAAAGAGTTTCAATGATCTTTGAATCAAAAGTAATTCTTTTTGCCACTTAAGGGGATATTCTGCGAGTCATCTTCCTTAATATGTCTCGTTATGGAATCATGGCAATTTTCCTCGCTACTTGAAACCCTCGTCAAATTGTTTCTTCCGTCCCTCCTAGTGCATGTTTTGCCTCTCAGCTCGAGAGGTGTTCTATGCCTCATTCCGTGAGTTGATCGTCAGTTGCTCGATCCTCGAGAAGATCGATTCTTCTAGAGTTTCCATTTCTTCTCGTGGTCGTGTTGAGTGGAGTTCTCAAGCAAGATGTCAAGATCAAGATGATGCAACGAATCAACATCTTCGAGAAGGGAAGTTGAACTGTGAAGATTGTGTTAGCTTGTGTCCCTCTGTCTTCTTACCTCACGACTTGAATCTCGGGACGAGATTCTTGTTTAGTGGGGGCGTGTTGTCACATCCCTAGCTTCTCGTATTGCACTAGGCTAGCTTCATGTGTGCATCATGTTTGAATTTTGCAGAAACTTGAAATGGGGATGACAGAACCCCCAGCACCCCCCCTGAAACCAACTAGGGTTTACTAAAATTGGTTTCAATGAACCCAAAATGCCCTTCACAAAATGTTCATCATTTCTGGATTGGGCTAAAACCCCTGGCAAAAATGGTGCACACTTTTCTAGGACATTCTGGATTTTTGAATTAAATCATAAGTATTTGAATTTGGACATTTAAATTCTATAAAATATTTTAAATGTCCAAATAATCTTGAAAGCATTTGAGGGCTGTTGGAAATAGTTTCAAAAGTGCCCACAATTATTTTCAGGATCTTACAAAATGAATTAGTATTTTTACTAATTCAAAACAGAGAAATAAAATAGAAAACAGAAACAATTAAGTAACAGAGAGAGAGAAGGCCACTGGGCCCCTCACCTGGACTTACCTGGCGCCCCACCACGGCCCAGGAGCTGGCCTAGCCCACCAGAGCCGCCACCGTCTCCCACCTCGCGCCAGAAGGACGCCAGAGGGACGCCGGGCGTGTGGTCGCCGCGCGCGAGGCCACCTCCTGCTTCCGCCGCTTCTGGACGCCTCCACGAGTGCCACGGCACCTCCCCGACCCCCTCTCACTTCTCCCTCGCTCTCTGGACCCCTCCTCCTCCTCTGCTCTCCCTTCCTCTCGTCACCGAACGCACCTGAGAGCGCCGCTCGCCGTAGCCATGACCACCGGCCACCCCTTGTCCCGTGATCGTGCCCAGCAGCTCCGCAATCGAGCACCACATCCCCAAGCCGAAGGAAACGAGCCGGAGGACTTTGCTTCGTCGCCAACGTCCTCGTCTTCACCGCTGGCGCCCGGAGATCGTCTCTGTCGATTCGTCGGTTTCCGTCCGTCCCCGAGGCCGCTGACCCTCTCTACCGCATCGCTGTGAGCTCCTGCTCCTCCCCCTTTCTCACCCCCTCCGTTCTCGCCCGTTAGCCGCCGCCCCCGCGAAACCGAGCTCCGGCCATCGCCATGGCCAGCGAGCCCCGCGCTCCCGAGCTCCTCCGCTCGCCCCAGTAGCACCCGCCTGCTAACCATGCTCTCAGGAGCCGAACGCACGCACCAGCTCCTTCTCCCGTGCACCGCAGCGTCGTCCTCACCGACGCCGAACTCCGGCCGCCGCCTTGCTCGCCGCCGGCGCTGCTCCCGGCCACCCCGCTGCCTCCCGTCCGGTCCTTTGGATGCGGACGAGCAAGAGCTACTCCCCGGTGCCCTTAGCTCACCAAACCACCACCCGTAGCTCAAATCCGAGCCGAGCCGCCGTCGTTTTGGTCGCCGCCGGCAAGGCTCCGGCGACCGATGACGTGGCACCGTCATTAGCGCCTAACTAACCCCCCTAGAGTCACTGACAGTGGGCCCCGCCGAGCTAATTATTTTTAGTTAGGATTTAATAAGCCACATAATTAGCACTGTTACACTGACAGATAGGTCCCACCAGTCAGATTTGACTTTGGTCAATGCTGACGTCACCCTGACGTAGTGCTGACGCAGTAATTTAATTACTGGAATTATTCTTATACAGGAAATTCCAGAAAATACTACAAACTTCAAAAATTCATAGAAATTCAACCATAACTCCAAATGAAACAAATTATATATGAAAAATGATCAGAAAAATCCAATCTATCCATCTGTACTGTTTTCATGCATGTTAGAACAACTTATGGCTGCTGTTTAGGCCAAGTCATATAAATGGCATTTAAACCCTCACATATGGAGTTTGAATTTGAACCTAGGGTTCAAACCAACTCCATTTAACATGTTGCTAGTTGCATTAGCTTAAAACACAGCATATTGACATGTCATGATCATGCATCATATTGTGCATTGCATTGATTGTATTTCTTCTCTGTTGCCGGTATTAGTCCCCTCTCGGTAGACGATGTTCCGGCGTTGTGATCGTTGACACTAATGAAGACTCAATGCTATCTTCAGAAGTGCCAGGCAAGCAAAACCCCCTTGTTCATTCCGATACAATCCCACTCTCTCGCTCCTGCTCTCTTTTACTGCATTAGGACAACAACGATTCATCTGTTACTTGCTGCGGTAGCTGAACCCCTTTATCCTCTGCATGACCTGTCATTGCCACAGTAAATAGATGAAACCCACTAGCATGAGTAGGAGTTGTTTGAGCCCTGATGTGCCTACTCATTCATGCTTGTTTGTCATGCCTGCTATTGCTTAGAGTTGTGTCAGGTCTGATTCATCGGGAATGAATTGGAATGTGGTGAACATGTCCTACTGTTGAGAGCTAAGTGTGTGAACACGATTTGGTAAAGGTAGCGGTGAGAGGCCATGTAGGAGTACATGGTGGGTTGTCTCATTGCAGCCGTCCTCAGGAACTGAGTTCTGTGTTTGTGATCCATGAACAGTTACTACCACGCATTGGAATGCTTAAGTGCCCCTCTCGACTTATTAATCAACCTGATCTCTGTCCAGGAGTTGCAACTAGTTTCTGGTGTTTGTAGGTAGTGTTAGTAGTCTACCAAGTGGCACCCGGTACAGGTGGGCTTGGGACAGACTAGGCACACGTGGCCTGGTGTACCGAGTGGCACCCGGATGGTGGGCTCGGGAACCCTGCACACATCGTTTGGGGCCGTGAGCGACACCCCGGCCGGATCTCCTTGCGGATGGAACCCGAATAGGCGATAAACCTGGACTGAGAGACTTGTGTGGTTAGTCAGGTCGTGGCCGACTCCCTCGCCAGGCTTCCGCTTGAAGGTTGCCGAGGTACACGACGTGTACATGGTGGTAAGTGGCGAGAGCGTGTGTGACGAAGTACACCCCTGCAGGGTTAATATGATCTATTCGAATAGCCGTGTCCGCGGTAAAGGACTTCTGGGTTGCCTGTACAGTTCATAGACAAGTGAAAGTGGATACTCTAAAATGCGCAAGATAAGCGTGAGTGCTATGGATGGCGTTCTCGTAGGGAGACGGGAGCGAATCCATAGTGGTGTATTGATATGGTGAATATGTGGACTCGTGTGCGCCACCTCAAAAGAGTTACTTGCAGTCGTAGTTCAGGATAGCCACCGAGTCAAAGCTGGCTTGCTGCAGTTAAACTCCACCACCCCCTTTGTTGATACCGATGCATATGTAGATAGTTCTGATGTAAGTCTTGCTGGGTACATTTGTACTCACGTTTGCTTATTTTATGTTTTGCAGAGAGACGTCAGTCTCGCTAGTAGTTCCGTGTGGACTTCGACGTTTAGCTTGATACCTCAGCTACGATCTTGTGCCCTCGGCAGGATCTGGTAGATAGTCAGGCTTCTCAGCCTTTTTCATTTGTAGATGTCTGTACTCAGACATGATAAGCTTCCGCATGTGCTTTGACTTGTATGCTCTGAATGTTGGGTCATGAGACCCATGTTTGTAATATCTGGCTCTTCGGAGCCTAATGAATAAATACTCTGAGTCGTAGAGTCTTGTTGTGATGCCATGTTGTATTTGCACATATCGAGCATATTGTGTGTATGATTGAAATGCTTGGTATGTGTGGGATCCGACAATCTAGTTGTCTATCCTTAGCAGCCTATCTTATGGGGAAATGTAGTCTAGTGCCTCCTTGAGCCATAGTAGTCCGCTACAGCCCGGTTCACCGGAGTCCTGCTAGCCCAGCACTACTGCTCTGGACACTTGACTGGCCGGCATGTGTTTCATTTCGTTCCTGTGTCTGTCCCGTCGGGGAAATGTCATGCGGTGACATCCGGAGTCCTGCCTAGCCTGCTACAGCCCGGGTTCCCGGAGTCCTATTAGCCTAGTGCTACAGCCCAGATTCGCACGCTGCTGACCGACATGTTCGATGTTGATTGATGTATGCCTGTCCCCATACGTTAGTGCCGCTTTGGGTTCACGACTAGCCATGTCGGCCCGGGTTCTCTGTCATATGGATGCTAGCGACATTGTCATATACATGAGCCAAAAGGTGCAAACGGTCCCGGGCCATGGTAAGGCGACACCCGTGGGAGTACCGTGCGTGAGGCCGCAAAGTGATATGAGGTGTTACAGGCTAGATCGGTGTGACTTGGAATCGGGGTCACGACACGTTTCCTCCGCTCTGCGGTACGCCAGGCCTCGTTTCCATCGGCTGTTCCGTCCAAGCCGGTTGGCTCCCACGCGTTCCGTTGCCTCCCGATGAACACGACGCATTCCGCTGCCTCCCCATGAACACGACGATGACGCAGTTTCTCCGTTCCGACCTAGCCATGTACACGTGCCCTGGCCGTACGTATGCGCGAGTAGGCGTTCGAGACCCTGCCCGTATGTACGTACATGGCCGTATTTTATTTCTTGCACACTGGCCGCTGTACGTACGTGTACATGATACGTGTGCGCCTCTACTACAACACGTGCACGCCTCTAGATCGACCAGTATGTACATACACGTTTGCAACAAGAATGACAACGCTACGGACACTTCTACCAGGTGGGTCCCAACTGTCAGGCACTTCCTTGCATGCGAAAATGTAGCTGGTGGGTCCCAGCAGTCAGGGGGGCGAATCGTATTTTTTTTGCCCAGACGCACTTCCTTGCGTGCGAAGATGTAGCTGGTGGGTCCCAGCAGTCAGGGGGAAACTTTTTTTTGCAAAATACGGTGGCTCGTCCGGTGTGTCCCCGCTGTTAGGTGGAGGAATAATTATTTTGCGCGTAATGAGGAGGCACCTCCTTGCTGCGGCCGTGGACCCAGCTGTCAGCCTCTCCACGTACAGTCCACGTCCGATGCAAGCCGTTCCTTGACCACGTTGACCACGCCGCGCCGAGAGCACCAGGGCGGTGGACGACGGCGAGGCCTAGGAAGGGGACGACCCGGAGCCGGGGAAGACGCGGTAGTGGAAGCCGGCGCGGAGAGGAGTACGAGGGTTCACTGGTTGGCTGTGGTGTGAGGCTGCCGTCGCCGCAGAATAACAGGGGGTGTGGGTGAGTGGAGGGATGGCCTGGCCAGCGGTGGGAGTAGTAGGGGGCGGTGAGGCCTCCGCGGTAGCACAGCCGGCCACGGGAGGCAGGAGCACGAGGCACGACCGACGCTGGTTTGGGCGGCTGGAGCAAGAAGTCCAAAGGTTGAAGAAGCACTACAACCGTTGGATGGACATCGTACGGTCACTGGAGCTAGAATCGTGCATATTGACTAAGTTGACAAAGCCCTCCGTCCCCATCAACTTAGTAGGCCCAGAAGTCAGCCTGACACTATACTGGGTCGCAGCTAACAGGGGGAGTATTCATTTTTTGTACGTAATAAGGAGGCACTTCCTTGCGTGCGAAGATATAGCTGGTGGGTCCGAGCTGTCAGCGGCGGTAACGTTTTTTTCACGAAATAAAGAGGCCCTTTCGGTGGGTCCTAGATGTCAGCCGGAGGAATCATTATTTTGCGCATAATAAGGAGGCATTTCCTTGCATGCGGCCGTGGACCTAGCTGTCAGCCTCTCCACGTACAATCCACTACAGATGCATGTCGGTCGTTGACCACGTTGACCAGGCCGCGCCGAGAGCACCAGGGCGGTGGACGATGGCGAGGCCTAGGAAGGGAATGACACGGAGTCAGGGAAGACTCGGCAGTTGTTTCCCACGCGGAGGGGAGTACGACTGTACGAGGGTTTACTGGTTCGTCTGCTGTCGCCGGAGAATAAGAGCAGGTGTGGGTGAGTAGAGGGATGGCTAGGCCAGCGATGGGAGTACGGTGGGGCAGTGAGGCCTGCGCGGCAGCACAGCCGGCAGTGGGGAGGAGGGAGCAGGCAATCTCGCCGGCACTTGTTTGAGCGGCTGGAGCAGGAAGAGTAGAGATTGAAGAAGCACGACGGCCGTTGGATGGACATCCAACAGTCACTGCTTGTGCGTCAACTCTTTTTTAGGAAAGCCTCAAATCTGTGGAAAACATCATACAGCCCATCTGCCATTATTTCTAATAATTTACAGCCCATTTGCATATTTCGGTGCGGTCCGAACTATTTTTAATCCCAAAATTTCGAGTCACATTCAAACTGATTTTAAAAATAAATGTATATCAATATAAAATCCAACAAATTGTCCACCCATAAAAATCAATGCAATTTAAAATCTCGAAATGAAAAAAAGAAATTTGAAACTAATTGCCGATTTGATGTGTTTTAAAAATGTACAACCCATTTCTCATTACTGATAGGCCATTTTCTCGGCCAGCCGAATGAAGCTCTCCTCATCTTGAAAGATTTGCAGCCCAACAGGCCTGACAAAGCGACTTACTTGGCAAATCACAAGGAAACTGGGCTGTGGCCGTGGACCCAGCTGCGGCCGTGGACGCAGCTGTCAGCCTCTCCACACTACTAGGAAAAGGCTAATTAGTGGCGCACCTGTTTTGGCCATTAATGGCGCACTACACGTGCACCACTATCATCACGCCACTAGTAACTAATACTAATGGCGCACCCCGGGTGCGCCATTAGTATATCAGACAATAGTGGCGCACCAGGGAGTGCGCCATTAGTATGTCAAACGGTGCGCCATTACAATGCCTCCCAGGGGGCCATATTTACCTTGTGCTCTGGGTTACTAATGGCGCACTTCTGGGTAATGCGCCAGTAGTGTGTTTATTGCAGTGCGCCACTAAAGTGCAGTGTGGTGCGCCACTAGCATGAATATTAGGAATTTTTTCTTTTCTGATATTTGCACAGGTTACAAAATATATTACTGCACAGAATATAGAGAGCACAACATATAAACAGCATATTTATTGAATACAATAGAAGATTAGTCTCCGAATACAATTCATCATATTAGTCTCCGAATTGAAAAGACCGAACAAAGTTAGAACGTTACAAGTCTCGAGACCGCGAGTGGCGAGTTTGTCTTCACATTACAAGTCGATATCGATCATCTAAACTACCATCACATAGAAGAGAGCTGCGGTCATATGATTAGCATCATCTCGATGAAACTGCTCTTCATCCGGTTCCTCCTCCGCTCCCTCCTCTCTCCCGCTAGATAGCGCGCGTATCTAGCTTCCGCCTCCGCCCTAGTGGTGTACCCTTTGTAACTGTTACCGCTGAAACAGTGAACCTGTCTCCGACACTCCTCCCAGTCATCGTAGACTCCGGGAACCTTACCCTTGTACACGCCATACGACGGCATCTCTATGCACGAGACAAACAAAACGTTAGTAGCAATTCACAAACAATACATAAGCAATATATAAGTATGCAACAAAAGGATCGGAAGAGAAAAGAAAGACATTAATAGCACGATTCATGGTCCTACTAATAAATAGCATCGATTACATATAAGTTGAATGACTGTCCAAACCAAAGAGACATACAAGTTCATTAAAGTTTAATTACAACATGAGCTAATCGATATTTCAGAACTACATAGCATCACTACTTTCGACTCGACTCAGGGACCGGAGCGTGGATGAAGCCGCCGTCTGTCGTGATGGTCATGAAATCGCGGGCGTTGTCAGCCTGCATTTGTAGCGTTGTTTCTATCTCACTGTTGGACGGTTGATATCTGAGGTAGAACTGCCCCGAGGTACGAAGGACATCTTGATGGATGATTTCCGCAAACTCCGACTGGATGCGAAAGAATTCTTGTCTGATGTCCGCGTCCTGGATTGCCGACAAGCGTGCGGCCCAATCTTTGAGATTATTTGGTAGCAGAAGGTGATTATGGTCCCGTACGATCGCCCGCATGTGATGGAGGGCGTAGTAGGCATCCTTCTGACCGCCAGGCGGCTGCTTGACGCAGGGGAACGTCGTATTGTGGGTGAACACGTGCTTGCCGTACCTACGAATTGGCCTGCTGAAGGTGCCTCCAGATCTGGCGTAGCCGGGGAGAACATCATCAAGAACTTTCTTGATATTTGTGTAGTCTTTCTTCGACTGACGGTCCGAGTCGAAATACGTGGCCATGGAATATTTCGGGCTTAAGAGGATGAGTGTGCAATGTGTGTCACTGCACAAAACACGGAATGTTAGAAAAAAAGAACGATCGAAATCTAAGAAATCATATGTTACGGGGCGGTGAGGGGATGACTTACTCGGGAAAGTAAGGCACGAGGAAGTTATCCTTATCTGGGTTTGCCAGAATGACGCCTTCGAGGTATGAACTCGCGACTTGCCGGTCCCCAGTGCTGCCCAAGATCTTGCCACACATGTAGAAGGGGTCGACTATGACGATGTCTGGGGTCTTGTCTCTAATGATCCGCATCTCCATACTCAGTGAAAATAGCCGAACGAAGGTGTAGTGCAGCGGATGAAGGTTAAACATGGCAAAGATGTCATCAAACCGCAGGACGATCATACCCCCGATGGCGCTATCCACAAAGCCCTTGCCCTCTGGCACCTTGGCCACGAAAACCGGGTATGCCACATCATTCTCGGAGAGACGCCGCTTCTCCAAAGAAAGAACACTGTCATGCAGACTCCACATAGCCCCGGTTGCAGCATTGAGCAGATTAGTCGGTAGCATCGACCTACCCGCCACATGCACCCTCCTCGAGATATCCTTAGGTGAAGGTGGCCCGTCCTGAGCACGGATCGTACTCGGTGCCGGCTGGCTCACACCATTGTTAGTCTTTCTTTTCCCTCCCTTCTTCTTCTGCTATAATGGGATCGAGTTCTGCTCAGAGACCGCCTTCTTGATTGTGTTGGGGCTGATAATCTTTTGCACCTCGGCTATCTGAGGCTCGGTGAAGGCGGCAGCTGGAGGCGTCTCCTGAGAACTGAACGCCAGACGACGCCTGTTGCAATTGGGTTTCTCCGCGGTACCAGCTAGATCGCGATCGTCTTTTGCAGGGTTGGGTTCTTGAGAAGGAGGCCCCAAGAACTTGTCACCATACCCATGTTCGTTGAAGTACTTATCGACGTTGGTAAATGTACCGTCGTCGTCGTCCGGATCCTGTGCCATATGCATGTCCGGCATGTCCGGTAGCGTTGCGGCGGTCTTGCCATGGCTTGGCGCCGGCACGACTGGCGGTGTTGTCTGTGGAGTGGTGTCCCCCGCCCCCAAACGAATCTGGCTCTTCGGCCAAAGCAGGGGCCAGCTTAAGCAGGCGCTGAGGGTCATCACATCATCTTCGTCGGCCCCAGGGGGTCGAAACGGGGGTAACAAGTCGTCGCAGCCCCGCAGGACCCGAACCAGTTGAACCCTATACACGTTGGGTGGCATCGGATTACCGTGGAACAGGCGGTTGCCCGGTTGAACGATTCTGGCCTTGGTGACATCGATCAACTCGCCGTCCACGAAGTGCAGGAGAGTGCATGGAACGTCGGCGGCGCCCTGCGAAAACATGTAGGGCGTCAGGGATGCCCAGTCAAAGGCAAGGAGATGAAGTCATCGGCCGAGAGGCTTAATTAGTTACCGTGATGGCGTCGAGCTCGGCTAATGTCGAGGCACCGCCAATGGCGGGCGTGCAAGTGACGGAGGGGCCGCTTGCTGCCGAGGTGTCGGCTGGCGTATTCTTCCCACACAGGGTGCATTAAGCTGCAATGCCGGCGCCGCCGCGGGAGACACCAATGCTGCCTCCGCCGGAGACACCAATGGCGCCGCCGGCGCGTTGCGCGAGTTTCTGCCCGTGAAGCAGGGAATCGGGGGCGGCCCCTGTTGGCCGCCCGCCATCCACGCCTGCAGCCCAGAAACCAAGTTAGGTATAATGGCGGTGATCGTCGCTCCCAGTTGGTCTCGCACTTGCTCTTCGACGATCTCCGGAATCCGCGCCACTTGTGCCTTGAGTTGTTGAACCTCGCGCACCTGGCTTTCCGAGCTGGTCTTTCTCTCCTTTCGCCCAGCGGTATAGTATTCCCACCATTTCGTGGACAAGCCTTTGCCGGCCACACGACCAGCTAACGACGGCTTACTGAGCTTATCCTTGTTTTTCGTTACGTTCAATGCCCTATTTAAAGGGGTGTCGAAAGGGGAGCTCTGAGACGACCCCGCGCTACCGCTTTCAGTGTCCTGCGGAAGGAACGTAAACCATTTAGAAATTTGGCTTCATTAACTAGAATGCAACCATATGGAGCTAATTACGCGGGGGTGTATTCCTTACCAGAACATGCTCAAGCGCCTTGGTCTTCGGATCCGTGGTAAGCTCCTTGGTTATCGGGTCAATCTTGTACCGGGCCCTGACATAGTTCCTAGTCTGCTTGTCACGGTATTTCTCGAAGAGGCGCGGAAGGCCTTGCTCGGCACGCTCCGCGTCCTCCTTGTCCCATATAGGTTCCGCCACTCTGTAACCGCCGGGACCGAGTTTTTGGACCCCCTAAGTTCAAGTCCCGCATCTCTTTCCCCCACTGACTTGATTCCACGGTTGTGCCGCTCTCGCACTTGATCTTGAAATCCAGGTAGTCAACTTCGCTGATCGAAGGATTTTTCTCCTTGACCTTCTCATAACTATCACCTTTTTCAATCATTCTCTACACCGCGCCTCTCCAAGTAGCCAGGGACGTGCTCATCTTCGTGAGGGCGGTAATGTTCACTTTATTCCCTGAGAGGCGTGTGTTTGTGAAGTCATCGGGGAATTTGTATCGTTCGTGAAGCTTCGTGAACAGGAGGTTGGGCAAATTCCCTCGGTCACGATGCCTTAGTTTCTCGGTGTTGATCGAGATGGTGCTCCGGAGAATGCACCCGAGCTGTCCCGCGTACCCATTGACTATTTCTTTGGGCACCGTTGGATGCCCCTCGGAGGACACTTCAGTAAATTCCTCCTTGACGGTGCCGAGCATGTTCGGGCGCCGGTCCTTCCGTTGCCTCTTCGGTTGGCTGCCATCTGTGCATGCGCTGCCATCATCAGTGGTGGCATCCTCGGCGGCACCATCAGTGGTGTCATCCCCGACGCCACTAGGGGTACTGTAGTCGGGATCGGTGTCTTCCGCGGCGTCCTCATAGCGGTGAGGTTCTTCCTCCATCTCCTGGGACAGCTCCCAGAATGCCTTGCCCGAACCGCCGGCCTCATCGTTGTGGGCCATGTTTCGCTCTAAATAGGAAAAAAATTGGTCAAAAAGTTGGTTATTGTCAAGGAACAAGATCAGTAAGTTGACCAAATAACCTAATTCTCGAGGAATGTCGCCAAAAAGTTGGCTTCGGTGTGCAGTACAAAACTGAATTTTGGAAATCTACAGAATGAGCAAGATAAGGGCTGCAAATGCCCACAAGGCTTCAAGGGTGACGGCATAATGGCTCAGTGTTATTTAAGGGTTGGTTTGTGAGGAATTATCATGGTCTCATCATTTAGGGTTTGTCGACACCGAGGCATCCTAAAAGCTAAGCTTTTATCATTTAGGGTTTGTCGACGCTGAGGCACCCTAAATGCTAAGTTAAGTTTTTCATCATTTAGGGTTTATCAATGCCGAGGCACCCTAAAAGCTAAGGTTTTATCATTTAGGGTTTGTCGACGCCGAGGCACCCTAAAAGCCAAGGTTATATCATTTAGGGTTTGTCGACGCCGAGGCACCCCAAAAGCCTAAGTTTTCATCATTTAGGCTTTATCGATGACGAGGCACCCTAAAAGCCATCATCATCATATCATCTTGAAAATATTATAACAACTAAGTTCATCCTACTTAATTAAGTAATATTGAAATTTTGTTAAATCTGAATTAAGTAATAGAGTTTCATTCACTTCTTGCACTAATAGATTGCATTTCCAAGTTCTTATAAGTTATAGCGGAGACCCTATGAGGACCTGGAAGCTTGCATGCGTTCTAGGGAAAATTCTGGTGGAGTTCTTCTAATAAGGAGTTGATTGGTTGATATAACAAGTTCTAGGGAAAACTCTAGTGGAGAAATGGAACTGGTTAAGAGTTGAAAGAAAGGTATCTAATTAGAAACATAGGTGGAGGGTCTTGTAGAGGATAGATAGGTAGCAGAATCCATTCAGATGGAAAGCTTTAATGAGGATGAATCAAGATTTGGATAATTCATGCCTTTAGGTGAATAGGAAGTTACTTCTGCAAATATCTGTTGGGTCCAATAAGATAGTCCACAGTGTGGTGAAAACATGCCCTTCGAACTGGTTTGAGGTATTGGTGAATGGAGATGGTCTAAGATTTTCAGTAGTAAGAAGTGAAGTGGTAATTTTGAGAGCAAATGGTTAGGATGAGTGGTTCCTCTTTCCTGTTTAGCTTTACAATAGAATATTGTTAGTCTTGCACACTTGTGCATTTTCAGCCAGGCCCAGTGGAGTTGGCCTAAAAACATTTCTTTCTTTAAGCCTGCTACATCCATCTCAAGTATTTATGGTCAGGGGTTAGCAGGGCCATCCAAATAGAATATGTGGTATGGGCTTTCTTAGTAGGTCATCCGACCAGATTAGGGTTTATCGATGACGAGCAACTGACATTAGTAATAACTATGAGTTGATATCACACTTCTATATGTATAACACAAGAGGCAGTTGATCCTACTTAATTAAGTACTAAGATACCCCGGCCCATGCATTAGTCGCAAGTACCCCATATGTCCTATTTTTAGCAAAGTCATGCTAAAATTCACGGAAAATTTCAGCATGACCTTTGCTGGAAATAGGACATATGGAGTACCCGAATTTGCCAGAACGGAAGTTAATCGACATTCCGGCAAACTCAAGGGCCTCTCGGGGTACCTGCAAAATCATTATCCCCGCGTAATGAAGTCTCCAATGGGTCATTTCAGAAGATCACAAGTAGCATCATCACAAGTACAATATCATCACAAGTACAGCAGCAGCAGCAGCAGTGAATTCAGGCATAACAGTAGTAAAAATTTATAGCATGGATACTCCATTCTTCATATTATCAACATAATGTTCAAGACAGCGCGAGCTGTTGATTCAGCATTGGCTGATGTTTAGCAGCAGCGAAGCTTCAGCCATACAAATGAACGACAACATGACTGATTTGGGTTAGAGGCCGCAACGGGAGCACATCTTTAACTCCTCTTTTTGAGTAAAACTGACAAAGAACAACCTAACAGCGGAGCTGAGTGCCAGCAGTAAACGAACACTAGCTAACAGAATTGTAAACAGACTATCACCAACCTTCCATGAGACCAACACATGATGAAAAAAAACTAGGAGCTGGCAATTCACAAGAGCAGCCTCAGTGCCTAACTAGTACCGCAGCTCCAGTACTCTGAGATCCACGTCTGATTAACCCACAAATTTTAATATTATTAGGTCGACCGGTCAGAAGAAGAAGGCGGAAAAAGAAAATGTGCATGTTTGGTCAAATGTAGAGACTTTGTCGATCAAGATATTCGCTGTCGAATCTTGGGGAGATATACTCCAGATTCCAGGCTACAATGCTTGTACTATATGTTATCTTGTGGATCGAAGCGTGGAATCTTGCATCGAGATCATCTATCCTGTTATGGTTTAATTAACAAGGGAATGTGGCCCAAACGGCGAGCAAGGGCCAATTATGGCTAGGATGATTAAATTAGTGCACAAGAGGCATTTTTTGGCTTAGATATGACCAAGGTTAGGTGTTCCAACATGGAAGCTAGCTAAGGTTCTGATTAAGCTGGCAACTGGCCAATCAGGAGCCACTGATAAGTAAACTTCAGCTTCAGATTTAATCTAGTAGGAGTATATTCCCTTTTTCAAAAAAGAGATGAGTATGTGATGGCAGTTTTATTCCATACATGATTTTGTCTTAAGTTTCAGTGTTTGCATATACAGAAGCTACTTGGAAGATTCGTATCTCCAGGAAATATTTCTCAAAGCAGTCATTGCTAATCTAGGACTCGCGGCTGATGTTCTTGAATTACAACTCTACACATGGCCTACAAGAATTCACCCAGTCACTTCTTAGCTAATCCAAACAGAGAAAAATTATGCGAAGAACCTGTCTAGATCTTATTTGTGAGTAAGGAATGCAGGTTGTTTGTGAGTAAGTGAGGTGAAATTATTCAGTCGCAGATGAAATGGTGAATCAGCAGCAAGTAACGAGGGGATGCGGTCTAGTCTAGTCTAGTCTAGAGTTGTGCACCAACCTCATTCGCCAGCGTGTGTTGCAATCTACTCCTGACGGACGGCACAAAATTAGTTGGGATCCGTCTTAGATTAGATAAGCAAGAAGGAGAAGGGGACGAACACTAGACGAGGAGATACCTGCACTGTCCTGCGGTAAATCTGGGGTACCTGCGCTGTCCTGCGGTGGTTGAGGAGTTGGCTCTAGCAGCGGAGCCCAAGGGGGAGGGGAATGGCGCCTGCGGCAGCGCCGGAGACGAGGAACTGGGGAAGGGAAATCCGGTGAGACGGCAGCAGGGAGTGAATGGAAGGAGAGGAAAGGCGGATCCTTTAGTACCTGGCTTGCTCGGAGCCGAAAAGAAACCCTGGCCCTGGTGGCGCGGCGACGGCGACGGCGAGGAGGCGGGGCGAGAAGGAGACGAACCGAAGCAGCTTGTTGCGGCGCCGGAGCTTGCGGAATCTGCTCTCTCGGACAGCAAAGCCAGATTTTTGAGAGAGGGTGCGGGGGTTCGTCGGCGGCGGGTGGAGCAGGGGAGGGTGCGGGGGGTCGGCGGCGGTGAGGGGGATCTGGCGAGGGGGGAGATAGCGATCGAGAGATGTGGAGGGGATCTGGCGTGGGGGGCGAGAGGGAAAGGGACAGAGGGGGTGCATCTAATAGCAATGGCGCACCACCGAGTGGTGCGCCACAAGTACATCCATAGCAATGGTGCACCACCGAGGGGTGCGCCATAAGTAACTTTGTTTAGTTGCATCTAATAATTTTTTAGAAAATGACAATCAAATTTGAAAACATTTATGAATGTGAAAAAATATCATCAAATTTGTTATTTTAAAATATTTATGAATATGAAAAAATATCATCAAATTTGTTATTTGAAAATATTATCAAATTTGTTATTCGAAATTTGAAAAATATCATAAAAATTGGTATACCAATGGCGCACCTCCTAGGGGTGCGCCATAAGTACACTGATAGCAATGGCGCACCTTCTCCTGGTGCGCCATTAGTAACTTTTTTTAATTATTTTTAGTTGCATCTAATAATTTTTTAGAAAATGACAATCAAATTTGAAAACATTTATGAATGTGAAAAATATCATCAAATATGTTATTTCAAAATATTTATGAATATGAAAAAATATCATCAAATTTGTTATTTAAAAATATCATCAATATTTTTTTGGATTTTTAGTTGCATTAATTTGTGAATTGGTAAAACATTTATGAATATGAAAAAATATCATCAAATTCGAAAAAAATATTCATGAATTCAAAAAGTGCCCATGAAATTTAAAAATATTCATAAGTTCAAAAAATATTAACAAATTCAATACTTTTGGTGAGTTAGAAATTCAATACCATAATAAACATAAAGAAATATTCATGAGGACTAGAATAGAAGAAATATCATTTCAAAATGTCGAAATACAATCGAGAAATGAAGACTACGATTTAAATACAATCGATCTTAGCTAGCTATCTTTTCACAATCTTCTTGCCCTTCTTTTTCGCAAATGGAGTTCTTCTGTTGAACGGACGTCCTTTAGGTAGGGTGGTCCTGCTTCTTCTTGTGGTGTATGGCACTTCATCGTCATCGTCATGTTCCATCTTCGGGTCGCCGTACTTGTCAAAGTCTTGCTCATTGGCGACTCCACTCATTCCGATGATCTTCCTTTTGCCTCTCCTCACGACAACACGACTAGGCTTTGACGGGTCGGTAATGAAGAAGCATTGGTCCACTTGGGAAGCCCGTACCCATAGCTCATTTTTCGCGGTGACGTTTGCGCCCGCAGTCTTGGATTTGGCTTCGGGTATAACCATGGTGGTGAAATACCGGTCTTCTTTTAGGACGCTCTTAGCCCATCTGACACGGAACCTCGGGACCTTCTCCCCAGCGTAGCTCAGCTCCCAGATCTCCTCGATCCTTCTGTAGTATCTGTCCTTGTCGTTACCAGTGTAGGATTCCATCGTTACCCCGGAGTTCTGATAACCATCACTCTTCATGTCCTTGTCCTCGGTGTAGAATGTGTAGCCATTGATATCGTACACCTCATAGGTCATCAGGTTGTGCTCGGCGCCCTGTGACAAGGCGAATATGAGTTTTTCTCTGCAGCGTCCCATGTATTGGCTGGCGTTTTCCACAGCGTGTCTAGCTCCTCTTTCAGCAGCCCCAGATACAAATTGATGTCGTTCCCTGGTTGTTTCGGCCCTTCAACTAGCATACTCATGTGAATGTACATCCTCTTCATGCACAACCAGGGGGAAGGTTTTACATCCACACAAACACAGGCCAGGTGCTATGTGTGCTTCTCTGGCTGCCAAACGGATTGACTCCATCGGTGCTCGCACCCAGCACGATGTTCCTTGGATTGTCCCCAAATTCAGGGTGTTCGAAGTTCAACGCTTGCCACTGGCTCGCATCCTTAGGGTGACTCAGCATCTTGTCTTTTTTATTTATCTTTGGATCATTTCTGTCATCTTCTCGCTTCTTCTCCTCCCTATCCGCGTGCCAATGCAGGAGCTTTGCTAGCTTAGGGTCCGCGAAATACAGCTGCAGACGAGGAGTGATCGGAAAGTACCACACCACTTTTCGAGGAGATTTCTTCCTCTTCTTGTATCGAGTGACACCGCACACCGGACATATGGTAGACTCCGCGTGCTCGTCCCGATGAATGATGCAATTGTTCATGCACACATGGTATTTCACGTGCAGTAAATCCAGAGGACACACAATTTTCTTCGCCTCCTCGAAACTGGTCGGGCACTTGTTCCCCTTGGGAAGACGTTCGTGCCAGAATGGCATGTTCTTGTCGAAGCATGCGTCGGTCATTTTGTGTTTTACCTTCATCTCCAAAGCCATGAGCGTTACTTTCAGGCGGGTATCCTCAGGCCTGCATCCTTCATACAATGGAGTAACCGCGTCTATCTCCAGTTGATCCAGCTTGGCTTTCTCTCGGGCGACAGCTCTTGCGTTATCCGTCTCTTGAGAAGCAACTCTTGAATATGAGGGTCCTGCACCCAGCCCATCGATGGTCCATCGTCGTCTGCTCCGGCATCTTCATCTTCATGATCATGCCCTTCGTCTTGATCCTCCTCCTCATCATGTCCGGCATCTTCTACATGATGACTGTGTACTACATCACCATCGTGATCATGTCCTGGAGATTCTTCGTCTTCTTGCCCGCCCTCGCCGTGGTGGTTGTCTTGCAGCCCTTCCTCATTTCTTGCCCGGCCCCCATGGACGACTTCATAGTCATCTTCATCACCTTGCCACCGATAGCCATCCATGAAACCACACAAGAGCAGGTGGTCCCGCACCTATCCGGAATCCGGGTCCGTAATAAGGCTCTTCAGCTTGAATCTTCGACACGGACATCTTATCTCCGTCTCGTTCTTTTGAAGCATCTCGGCCTTCGTGGAGCTCGAAAACCTATTCACGATGCCTTCGGTCATCGTGCGGACCATGGTCGCCTGCAGGGTAGAGCAAAACGATATTTTAGAACCAAGAAATTTTTTGGCATGACTTTGCCTAAAAATAGGACCAAAAAGAATGCATAGTGCCAAATTCTCGCCGAAACGGAAATGAGTCAATATTCCGGCAAAATATTGGCAACTATTGCATTTCAAATACCGGTACCTGCAAACACAAACATATGCAACACCACAAACATACGTAGATCTAGGCCATAAAAAGTGCATGTGCACGTTGTTGGAGGGAGAAAAAAGTAGATCTACAACATATAGAAAGCTTTCCCCTTACTTACCTATCAAAAAAAGGTAATTTAACCACTTAATTTGGGTGAATCTATGGTGCAAATCAGGTGAGGAGGAGGAGGCAGCCGAGACAAGCTTGGAGGAGGAGGTGGAGATAATGAAGTGGGGAAAGTGAGTGTGGTAGGTGGCTGTCCAAAATATCTAGCTTCTCTCAGGTTACCAATGGCGCACCACCTAATAATGCGCCATTAGTAACCCTGGTTACTAATGGCGCACCTGTTACGTGGTGCGCCATTACTAGTTTTGCAAAAAAAAATTGTTAGTAGTGGCGCACTATACCCAGGAGCGCCATTACTAGTTTTGAAAAAAAAGTAAAAAAAATTGTTAGTAGTGGCGCACAGAGTGTGTGGTGCGCCATTACTAGTTAAAACTAGTAATGGCGCACTGTGCCCTCTTGCGCCATTAATAGTTTTGGAAAAATAAAAAAAATGTTAGTAATGGCGCACCGTGTGTCTGGTGCGCCATTAGTAATGAGGACACTAATGGCGCACCTGTATCTGGTGCGCCACAGCTATATTGCAGTGGCGCACCACATACATGGTGCGCCATTGATGACCACATTAGCTATAGCCCTTTTCCTAGTAGTGCCACGTACAGTACTCTTCCGATGGCACATTGACCACGCCGCGCCGAGAGCACCAAGGCGGTGGACGATGGCGAGTCCTAAGAAGGGGACGACGCGGAGCCGGGGAAGACGCGGTAGTGGATGCCCACGCGGAGAGGAATATGAGGGTTCACTGGTTCGGCTGCGGTGTGAGGCTGCCGTCGCCGCAGAATAACAGGGGTGTGGGTGAGTGGAGGGATGGGCCCGCCAGTAGTGGGAGTAGTATGGGGCTGGTGAGGCCTCCGCGGCAGCACAGCCGGCCACGGGAGGCAGGAGCAGGCGGCGCAACCGGCGCTGCTTTGGGCGGCTGGAGCAAGAAGACCAGAGGTTGAAGAAGCACTATGGCCGTTGGATGGACATCGTACGGTCACTGGAGCTAGAATCGTTCATATTGACTAAGTTGACAAAGCCCTCTGTCCCCGTCAACTTAGTAGGCCCACAAGTCAGCCACCCACTATGGTGGGTCCCAGCTGGCAGGGGGTATTCATTTCTTTGTGCGTCATAAGGAGGTACTTCCTTGCGTGCGAAGATATAGCTGGTGGGTCCGACCTGTCAGCGGGGGGAACATTTTTTTTCGTGAAATACAGAAGCCCTTCCCATGGGTCCTAGCTGTCAAGTGGAGGAATCATTATTTTGCGCGTAATAAGGAGGCATTTCCTTGCGTGCGGCCGTGGACCCAGCTGTCAGATGTCGTTCATTGAACATGTTGACCAGGCCACGCAGAGCACTAGGGCGGTGGACGACGGCGAGGCCTAGGAAGGGAACGACACAGAGCCAGGGAAGACTCGGTAGTTGTTTCCCACGCGGAGGAGTACGAGGGTTTACTGGTTCGTCTGCCGTCCCCGGAGAATAACAGTAGGTGTGGGTGAGTAGAGGGATGGCTAGGCCAGCGATGGGAGTACGGTGGGGCGGTGAGGCCTGCGTGGCAGCATAGCCGGCCGCGGGAGGAGGGAGCAGACAGTCTCGCCGGCGCTTGTTTGAGCGGCTGGAGCAGGAAAAGCAGAGATTGAAGAAGCACGACAGCCGTTGGATGGACATCCAACAGTCACTGCTCTCGTGTGCATTATTTCTAACAATGTACAGCCCATTTGCTAATTCTTAGGAATTGTTTTGGAGCCCATCTTCTTTTTGTTAGCATTACACCCCATATTGTGGCCATGGTTAAAAAGTATACGAATTTTTTGCATATTTTGGTGCGGCCAACTGTTTTTAATCCCGAAATATGGATTCACATTCAAACTATTTTGAAAAATAATTTATATAAATATAAAACCCAAATAATTGTCCACGCATAAAAATCAATGGAATTTAAATTCTTGTAATGAAAAAAATGTGAAACTAATTCCCGGTTTGAAGTGTTTTAAAAATGTACATCCCATTTCTGGGCAAACCGAATGAAACTCTCCTCGTCTTGAAAGATTTGTAGCCCAGCAGGGCTGATAAAGCAAGTAGGCCTCGTTTGGGTATTTCTTTAAAAAAATAGAACTGGGCTAGCCATTTTCAGCAAGAAAAAAACACAACTGGGCTCATGATGTGGTAAACATAAATAAAACCCTGGCTAGACGGGCCACAGCCCCCGCACAGCCCCGTTGTTACCATGATCCGTCGCTAAAACTAGTATAAATAACAACTGCTTGTTCCTCAAAAAAAGAATTGTGCGACCTGCTGAGTCCGTGGTGTCAGCCGCTCGTAGTGTAATTCTCTCGTTTATTGAGTACGTTGACAATGGTGTGAGCCCCAGATGTCCAACCATTAGGAGGAACCATATTTTTGGGCTTGTAATATAGAGGCACTTGCTTGCGTACTGCCATGATGCTGGTGGGTCCCTACTGTCATCCTCTCCACGTACAGTCATCTCCTTGTTCCTCTCGGTTGTTGACGATGTTGACAACGCAAGTGGGCGGCTCACCGTGCATGGCGAGCGAACCAAGGCCGCAAGGCCTCGGCCGACGGTGAGGCCTCGGACGGAACGAACAGGAGCCATGGAAGATGCGTCGGTCCAGTCGCAGGCGGAGGGGAGTACGAGGGTTGACTGGTTCGGGTGCGGGTGCATGTTGGGACTGACGTCGCTGGAGAATAACAGGACGTGTGGGGGAATAGAGGGAGGGACTGGCCAACGTTGGAGGGTACTACGGTAGGGCGGCGGAAGCACAGCCAGCCATGGGAGGCGGGAGCAGGCGGAGCCGACGGGGTGGTTTGGTTTGGGTGGCTGGAGGAAGAAGAAGACAAGAGATAGAAGATACACGATAGATGTTGGATGTCAATCCAACGGCTGGTAAGCAGAATCGTTTGTTGACTGGCTAGTAAGTCGACACCACCTTGGATAGGCTAGTTCCTCGCGGGTCCCAAATGTCAGAATCCAAATCTGTCACGGTCATGCAACCCTTCCTATGAAAATCTACAGCCCATTTGATGTGCTAGTTGGAAATAAGTTTGTGGGCGCTGGTGGGGGCAAATCACTTGGCTTCTGTAATGCATAGTGAGCTAAAGCAGCCGGCGAGAGTGATGTTATTTCCCTTGGTTGGGATTTGTTAGTTGTTACAATATTTCACTCTAAATTAAACGACTGGCAGGCCATTTGCCTTGCTTCAAAGAAAATATGACAGTCACAGCCGAGTTGAAAAGGGCAAGAACATCTAACTCCAGCTTACAAACTGTACAAAAGCACGAGGGTTAATTGTTCATCAGGTTTACAAAAAAACCCAGGTTGAAAAGGGCAACAACATCTAACTCCAGCACTATTTTTGGCAGTCATAGTCAAATGGATCGGTCAGGTCGATAGAATGAACATCCTGGGTCGTAAAATTTACTGGATTATGACCACAATATGTTGTAAATATAAGCCCGACACGTTCAGAAGCTCTTTTGCCCACCTGAAACTCCTTTTTTTGCTCTTCCACATACCCATCCGTCAAAACCATGCTGCTGATAAACTTAGCTTGATGGACAATAGTAACCTTGCATTCAGCAGGAAGAATGTGACAAATCTAGTGTTTGCACGGTTGGCTACATATCGTTCTAGCGTTATTGTTTTCAATCGAATCTCATGAGAAGTGAGAAAATCCCGATGCTTACGAATCCACCGATTGGTTATAACTTTCTTACCCCGTCTTGTTGCCTAAATAGACATGAAGATTGAAAACAGTTAAGGTCTAAAAAAAGAGTTTCGAAAGAGCAACAGCTGAACGGTTAATTCTAGTACACTATATGTGGGCTTCCAATGTGTGTGAAAGTATCACCTTTATATACAACTTCTCCAGAAATGGAAAGCATTGCAGCAAGCCAATAATCTTGTTCAGATCAAAACTATTCATTTTGATATATAAGATCTTGACAGAATCCAGCACCATTGATAGGCCATCCATGGAGAAACTCTTCATTGAGCATAGAACATAATATTAGTACAAAATGTGTACTCCAAGATGACATATAACTTATGCGCGGAAATTTAAAATGCAGCTTATGGTTACAAGTGTAGATGATAATGTAAAGTACCTGAAGAACTGTGGAGCCAAACACCATATTGAAATGAGGACAGAGATCATGTATTACACCCAAGGTCTCCAGTTTAGGCGTAGAGAGGACGGTTATTTCCAACGGTGAATAACTAGAATCAAGGATCAATCTTTGAAGTGAAGGGGCATCTTGGATGATGAGCTGCCTTCCGTCAAAACAAATTCCAATTCTTACAAGGTTAGGTAACTTTATTTGGAGACAACCGATTCTAACTGTGAAAACAAGCACCAAGCACACCAGGGCAGGGCAACTGGAATGGATGATGTTATGCAACGAGGCCTCCGATATACGAACCCGCACAAGTGAAAGTTTCTTGAGACATGGGAGTCGAAGGTTTAGTACCAGATTGTCTGGTAGGTCACACAGCGCAAAGGTGGCGGTGTGGAGAGAGGAGGAAAACCGCGAGATGGACATCGGTGCTGAGGGCACAGGTAGATGGCGTTCGGTATCTGGTAGGTGATTTCTAGGGGAATAGTAGAACTGAAGCAGTTGTAGTTCTGTGAATTCAGGGGATTTCAGCCTGGCGTCCACCGTGCAGGGCATGGTATGCTTGCTCAGGTAGCATGACGGGATGCAGAGGCTTTGAACGGAGCCCTGGTGGGAGGAGATGATGGCTCTGGGGATTTCAAAATCATTGAAGAGAGATAGCTGACGACAGTCGACATTAAGGGGCACGGCGAGCCAGAAAGGGCGCCACCGAATTGAGAGGACTTGGGTGCGGTAGCAATCCTTGGTGGGGAGAAGCGAGATGATCTCCCCAAGGACGGCGTCCGGGAGATCACTGATGCGGTTCACCCGAGATTCTACAGGTTCCTGGGATCCGGTGGGGGCGGGGTCGCCGCTTCCCCCGCGCTGCCGGGTGCGGGATGTACAACAGGCGTCGCCGCTGGCGGGAGACTCATCTTCTTGGCACTGAGGTCAGCCGACTCCATTTTCCTCGAGGGCGTCGCGTCGCGCTCACGGATTTGAGCAGAGTAACGAATGGCGAACCTAGTTGTAGTGCGAGTGAAGAAGAAGGGGAGCGGGGTTTTTTCTGTAGTAGTGAGGAAGAAGGGGAGCTGGGTTTTCTGTAGGAGTGAGGTGAGGAATTTGGGGGTACGAGTGGAGCGAGCTGACGTGAGGTGGGTGGGAGTGGGGAGGAAGAAGAACACCCAGGTTGTTTTGGGGGGCGGTGTGCTGGGTGTGGGTAGCGCCTCTCATTCAGTAAATATATGGACTTTTGAATTGATTTTAGTATTTACTAGGGTGGATGGGCTGTTTTGTCTTGGGCCCAGAGAAAAAATTACTACTAGTACAGTGGAGACACTCTACAGCTACCCCAAAAACAATTACTACTAGTACAGTGGATACAATACCGCTTCTGGCTCCTCCTAGGTCATCGAAACGTCTCCCTCTACTGAATGCCGTTATACTTTTGTTCACCGACATGCGGGCCATGCAGCGCGCGGGCCCAAATGCCATCCACCAAATTAGAAGGCAGTATGCAGGCAGAGAGTCACCCCGGTCGTAGCGCGGCAATAACGAGCCATCATATCACAAAACCTCACCTCCCCGCAGTCTAAGTTTGATGGACGAAGCAACCATCATTTCACTCTTCGTTGAATCCCCTTCTCCCTCACCGTCTTCAGGAAAGGCAACACTCGCATCTGCCACTGTTCTTCTCTCCCAACAAAGGGAAGGTAAGCGGATCCGTGATGTTGGTATATTTTCGTTCAGAGAAAAAAAACTTTTGCAAAGCAATAACCGATCCTCACTCTCTTTTTTGTTTCATTGTCATTGCGATTGTGTTTTCCTTTCAGTGGTCTCCGAGTATTCGTCAGTTTCATGATGGACCAAGGAGAACCAGGCAAAGATCTGCAGATATTGGAGCAGATGCGGGAGGCTGATCCCCACGAGACAGAGAGCTCCAAGAAGATGGAGGCAGCCACCGAGCCCCCAGATACGCTCACGGCCACTACTGAGATGGTCAACGCCCCGTTTGAGATTACAGCCCCTGTGGCACTGCAGGAGCACTTTCCCCCCTTCGAGGATGTGTCCCCTCCCCCGCTGAGCTGCCCAAGGTGATTTTCTTCTTTGCCGATCTCAATTGTGGTTTTTAATCTAAGTATGTGGTGATGAATAATGCAAACTTTTATTAGCTTCGATGCATGCTATACATAGTGGTTTAAATAACTTGTGTTTCTTATACTGGAAAGTAATTCAGAATTTGTTTCTATTTCAATTAGAGCCCCGATGCAGACAAGGATTGAGTGGTTGTACATGTCACTCGCTATGAGGCGGATGACCTGAATATACGCACTGGGAAAACAGAGTTTTTAGGCTGTTGGATCCTGGAAGCCATTTGCGCTTATACCGATGAAGAGTTGTATTCCAGCCTCACTGTTGTCAGGCGTGTTGTCCGGGGTGTACTGAAGCACAAGAAGTTCAAAGCTACTCCTTCGTTTGTGAGGCATACTGTTCTTGTCAAGCTTACATAGGAAGATGACGTGGCATGCATCCACAAACAAGTTTGTGAGTGGCAAGGACACAAGGTTGTCTTCATGAAGGTTCACAGGATTGAGCTGCTGCCGGACGTCCTCGGTGATGTTCATGGCAAGGTCCGTCTTGTGTCCAGACCAAATTAGATCGAGGCATGAAATACTTGCCCCAGCTAGTGTTTAATAGTAGTTTGGATTCTGTCTAATTATCTGAACCTTGCCTGTTATCGAGCCCTCCGGGGCTAGTACTCTGTTTGAATCCGTCTATGGGAACTGCTGCTACTTTTTGTGTGCCCGTGAATCATCGTAATTGTTGCCGAAACAGATGCATCCTCACTAGTTTTATCCTATGAGCAGTGTGTGTTTTGATGAAATAGAGTACTCGTTCGAGAACTGTGCGCCGACGTATACATAAGTACTTGTAAACACTGTTGGTGCTACCCCACTTGTAAGCAGTTGTGCAAAACATGGCACATTGGCTCAGCTCGCTTCAACACTAGGCTATCGACCAACTAACAATCAACAATCTGCTGTCTGACATATAAGCAACTATGTATCTTGTTAAAGTGGTTCATGCAGTTAACTGAGGCCACAATGTAAATTCCAAACGTTCACACGCTAGTCCAGCGTTCATGTGGAACACTCACATTAAACTCGGCTTCATAAAAAACTTGACAAGCATAAGTTAAGCAATTTTATACATCTCAATGATTCATAGAACATAACAAACATATACTAGTTAATAGAAAAAGATAAAGTTGTGAGAAGGTTTACAAATCAGGAAAAAACAAGCAAGGCTTCTCTAAGCAAAGGGCCTCCCGGCAGGCTTGAATTTCCTGGAGTTCACTCTGGTTTTTTCTTGTTGCCACCATCGAGGGTTAGGTTTCCTCATTCCAGAATAACCAATTATAATTGTGTTCTCAGCTGGAATGCTGAACTGAACCATGTAGTGTACAGAGCAGCTGAAAGTCTTGTGCATTCCACTAAATTTAAGCGCCGCTATTTGCAGAAATAAGCAGACCACAATGCCTCTTGTCCGCGCACCTGTCCCAAAAACCTCCGTGCAGCCGTGCCAGCTTGTCCTCCGTCCATGGATGAACTGGAAGAAAGTGCATTCTGGACTAGGATGCAGATGTTTTCGCTCATCCCTGCACTGCAATCAGGAAGTAAAACGTATGAATCAGCTTCGTTTAGATTGCGTTGGTCATTCTACCTAGTAACTACCAATGTAGGAATACCTGGAAGACGGGTGGTTAGACGACGGCAACGAGGGATAGACACCTCATTTTGTGCAGTTCTACTAAAACTGAGGTGTCTGCTTTTGATTGCGCGGATAGAAACGATACGGAGACAGACATCCCGAAACGATATGGAGACAGACATCCCTGTTTGCGCAAATACGAAATACGGTTATTTAAACAATGACTGATATTTGCAGTGGCGTATGATTAACAACAACATCTATTGTGTTATAATTGGCACTAGATTGACAGTATGAAAGTGTCCTTAAGTAAGTAGCATCACATCACATCAACACTGCCACTAGATTAACATGCAGAACAATAGCATTAGTATTACTGTCATGAGAGTAGCACCTGGTCAGTAAATGTGCAATCAAATTTGTGCAGTTCCACTGGGATGAAGCAATGTTCGCGGTGTGAGATTTAAGTGTAACTGCAAAAACACAATTCATGGGAAATAAAGCAAGACGGAAGCACTTCATAAAATGGTGGTGGCATTGCTTCAATTTATCGATGGCAGTAGACCATTACTTATAGTGACATTAGGTGGCATTGCTTAATGCTTCATGTGATTTTACATTAACGGCAGCGATATGGGCATAGGGACAGTAGAGGCATAAAGTGGTGAGGCAGATGTGGTTGCCGAGAGTGGCAAACACTCAGGCAGCATGTCTGCATTTGTCCCATTTTTTATCTCCTCGGTGACATTGTCCTATGTGAGCACAGGAAATCTAGACCTGCTCATTCTCATTTGCGTTGTCCCCCAACACCCGTCACTTTCTTTCCTTTTTCAACCAAGAGATAGGTCCACTTCCCCCACCCTTCGCCATCCACCATGCTTTCTTCGTCTTTTCAACCAAGAGACTGGTTGGGTAGCCAGTATCTACTACTTTCCCGCGTTTCCTCTTAGAACCAAGTCCTAGATTCATGCTACAGCTTTCCCACTTTCTTCCCTGTTTGAACCAACTTTTAGAGTCGACTTTATGAACTAGCTTTACCTCTAATAATAGTAAAAGTCTAGGTGGCTTTGGAATAGCGGACGGAAGTAGAAAAAGATCCACACGAAGCCAAGTGGGGAGCTGGGGCAGTAGAGGAAGGCAGGTTTCAAAGGAATATATACCTGAGGGTCGTCGGCATGTGGCAAAGACGACGTCGGGAGGCCGCATCTTGGCCACAATAACGCAGGGAGGAAGAAGGGGTCGGAGGACCTCCGGAGCCAGCGCTCTCTCGGAGAGAACGACACAACCGCCGATCGGGACGCGTGGGCTGCCGTTGGTCTCCTCCCTCGCCGACGATGACAGCGTGAACGATGCACCTACACCCCTGCCCCGGTCGAGGTTGTCCGGCCGGATTTGTGACCAGACGTGAGCTGAGAGAGAGTGTGGCCACCTATGTCTTGCTTAGATCTGGAGAGCATGAGAGAGTGGACGAGAGGAACCCTAGTAAAGCAAGCGCTAAGGCTCCTGCTTATATATATATAGTGCAGTGATTTTGTTGTACCAGCTTCAAAAAATGCGCTCCTACGTGTACCCGCGAGTGGGTGTGAGAGAACTAGTGCGTGCGTGCACCGCTTCTCTTTGTGAGAGTACAATATACTATGCCCAAAGAACGTTCGCCAGAAGAGTAATAGTATAAGTGTATGACTTGTGAGCTAAAATAAAATGTGCGCGACGTCTTTTGTTTTTAAGAAGTTCTGAGGGTAGGGTGTGAAGAGCACATATGTGTGTGACGTCTACCTGCAGATAGACGGTGGGTGCGAGAGGACGCGGGAGGGTGTATGTGCGTGAGAGAGAGGGGGGCACATATCAATGCAATGCATGTGTCCGTAAATCATTATCCGACAAATGTTCGCCACAAGCCTTTTCCTGACGAACGCCGTAAGAACCGTTAGATCGGCATCCGACAGTGTCAGTTTTGCCATGTCACTTAACAGAACAGCCACTCCTCCTACACACAAATCTTCCACGTGAGTGTTAGCAACTGCCGTATGCTCCCTCCGCTCCAAAATGCAGTGCATATAGCTTTATTGAAAATTCGAACCTCGCAAACTTTTACCGAGTTTTCCTGTACCAAATTGCACATGTAGAATACCATGTATATATCATTTCATTCATCTTCGTGAGGTAACTATAAAGATGGGGGAGGAGTCTACAAAGAAAGACCATCGTATCACCTGCAGCAATTTCAACCATCCTTTGGTGTGGAGGAATATCATAGGAACTCTATATGATATGATTTTTATAGGATTTTTTCCTTGAGAGCCAATTGGTTCACAGGAATAGATTCATATAGCCCACATTTCAAAGGAAATAAACATGATATCATTTCTATAGCTTTAGAGCCACTTGGTTCATATGAATGGATTCCTATACTCCCATAATTTCAAAGGAAAATAAACATTAGCGTATATTCAATAGAAAAGTTCCTATGATATGAACCAAATTACATCTCTTTTGTAATCCCTCCTCATAGGAATTGAGATACATGTCATCTCTATATTCAATAGAAAAGTTCCTATGATGTCAACCAAATGACATCTCTTTTCCAATCCCTACTCATAGGAATTGAGATACTCCATGTCATCTCTTTCCCTACAACTTCCATGTATACATCTTCTATTCCTAAATAGCTAGTACAACCCACTAGTAGCTTTTTCCAAGACATGCAACTATGGCACAAGAACTATATAGTGTGCGAATAACTTGAAAGATGGTCGCTGGATGAAGCTAATCCGACAATGCAGAGATGGAAAATCCGAGCACTACTGGCCGTTGGATATCATCAACATTCCACTAGATCTGCCACATGTACAATTTAGAAGACTCCATGGTTGAACTTAAGCATAATCCACAAACCTAAAAACACAAGCACTTCTCCTTTGTTCTAGAATCTTCCGTATCATAATTGATTTTTTTCTAAATTAATTGTCATTATTTGTTTTTTACTTTATGCTTTACAATGCACAACCCCGATGAATCTTAACATTTTTATAAAACTAATTGATTTTGAATGAGATGAACTATAAGAACTAAACGAACATCTACATCATGCATATATGACTCAAAGCTTTACATGCTATAGTGTGTAATTATTCATAATTTGGTTTCGAAATCTCATGCGTTCAATGCATGTGTAACTTACTAGTTTTGCGTAGAGTAGCAAATTTCACGCGGCCCCGGGTATATCAAAAAGCAGGGCCCATGCATC
This sequence comes from Triticum aestivum, assembly GCF_018294505.1. Lineage (NCBI taxonomy): Eukaryota > Viridiplantae > Streptophyta > Magnoliopsida > Poales > Poaceae > Triticum > Triticum aestivum. The sequence continues at coordinate 164,463,546 of NC_057814.1, read as the reverse complement.
ATTGCCTTTCGGTCGAACCTACGTCCACAATTTTTTGTACGTACTATATCTCCAATGGTCCCCGAACCCAAAATGCTGCCTCGTTCCCCTAAAACAAAGCGGCCCACACATATTTAAGGCGTCGACTCGAACTCAACCCCTCTCCCTTTTACTACGACGTGGCCCCGCACGCCCTAGTAGTACTCCTACAAACCCTACCGCCGCACGCATCATCGGTTTTCTTCAAGAGGACGAGGGAGAAGACGATTTGTAGTGGAGGCACTTTCAAAAAAAAATTGATCTGTAGTGGAGACCCCTACCCTAGGGTGCCCTAGGTAGCTGCCGCACGGATCATTGATTTTCTCTTTTCTTTAAGCTCTCGCGCCCTAGAGTGAAATGATGGTTGCTTCGTCCGTCCAGCTTAATGCGGGAAAGGTGGGGCTTTGTGATTTGACCCCTCATCGCTCATTTTCTACTACTGCGGCGCTACGACCGGGGTGCCTCCAATTCCAACCGCTGCTCCGCACTGTAATTTGGTGCATCACACGTGGAACAAGACAGTGGATGAGCCACATGTCAGCTAAAGGGGTCCTGTTAAGTGTGTCGCCATTTCGTGTGCGGACTGACCCTGCTTGAGTCGCTACGCCAACACGACAGGTGCAGCCTACCACTTGGTTTTGCTCCTTGGTGAATCCCGACTATATTGATCTAAAAAGATACGTACTGAACTACCCTCTCGGTCTCTTTTTTAGACATCTCGGTTTATAGGGCATGCACGTAGTTCTAGGTCATCCATTTGACTAACTAAATCTGAGTTACTATGTCACAAAAAGTATATCATTGGGTTATTAAGCGGATGTAGTTTCTAAACATATACTGTTCATCACATATATAGCTAGTTAAATTCTCAACCTAGAACAACGTGCATGCCATGTAAAGCGATACGGAGGAAGTATAGTAGTAAAAACGAGGTGATTTTACCGAGCGATCAGCAGGGGAGCATGGCCTGTCATGCGGTCCCACGTGTCATGATGTACCAAGGCGATGCGCGTGTCCCTCTTGAAGCAGAAGCAATACTACGTGGTTTGAGATGATGGCGAACCGAAGTGTGAAATAATGGTTGCTTCATCCGTCTGGGAAGGTGTGACATTGTGATTTGATGTCTCATTGCTAATTAATACTACTACTGGGGCGGTACAACTGGGGTGCGTCCCCCTGCTGTTCTGCACTGTTATTTGGTGCTTGACACGTCGACCCAGTTGCTATATGTCCCACATGTCGGTGATAGGAAGTACAGAATTCATGAAAGCGAGCGTCGACGGAGGAGTACAAGACACGGCTTGGGTTTTTACTGCTTCGCGCGATCCATCGATACAAACCCGTTCTAAAAAAAGGCGAGGGCGGGTCTTTTCCCGCGCGGCAGGCAGGGGAGTTTGGCATAGTCTTTTCGAGGCAAGGAGGCAGGAAGGGAAACAAGCAAATAAAGGTTGAGCGACTTAGTTTTGGGAAAATCTGATTTTACGGAGTACGTAACCACTAGGGTTTATAGGGCTCATCTAAAAAACATTCGTTTTTCCGTTTTATAAGTCTCAATTCTACTACTAGTAGTAGTACCATCACATGTTGGATATCGAGGTGCGCTAGATCACCCGATGCAAGCAGTGTCAAGAGAAAACTCACCAATGCATGTAGAAGTTCATGGAAATTTAGTGGCCATTCATGCATTCGTTCTAATTAATGCCTTGGTAAACATAACTTCTTGAGAAAAACGAGTGTACTAATTACTTGTGCAAACTAGGAGTACCAAATTAATTCGACCACTCACCGTCTACCTTGGTTGGAGAGATTTTGAAATTGAGCCATAAACTAGAAAGGAGGGAGTAGTAACTTTCGTCTCGATTACTATTTGTGGCCTTGTATAGATGCAAAATGTATTTTTTTATAGTGGCCTTGTATAAGTAAATGGAGGGAGTGTAAAGGACATATACTCCAAACAATATGATAATCTCTCTAACGAAGGTAGTAGGGACGAGGAGTAAACGGAGGGAGTGGTAAAATTTTCACCTCGTCCTGCGAGCCACCGCGCGCGTGGGCGAGGGAGCGGGCGTAATGCATAGTAAGCAAGCTTCACCTCATCCTGCGAGCCACCACGCCCGTGGGCGGGGGAGACGGCGTACTAAGCAAGCTTCTCCTCGTTCTGCGAGTTGACGGGACACATCAAAAGTACTCGAGTGTATAGAGCCTTGCCTCTAAGGTAGGCCCCACATGGTTTGCCTCTTTTTTAACATAACACATCAAGTCGCAATTGGTTTGTTCACCCACGGTAGACGATCCGCCCTCCATATAGTGGACAACCAGTACACGTGTCAAGTTACCACGTGGGCTGCCTTTTCGTACAGAAATGAGCTCCACCGTGTACCCACGCGGGTGTGGTTGGGAAAGAGATGGGAGTACGTGCGCCGTGCGTGCACCTCTTCTCTTCGTGCACGTCCCCCACCGACGTGGGTGTGTGTGAGAGGGACTACAGAGATAAAAACCTAGACATAATGCACAGTCCATCCCTAGGCCTCCGCCCAGTCCGACCACCGGTCACCACCACGCTCCACTCCTCCTCACCTTATCTCTCATCTTTCTCCCTCCATTTTTATATACAAGGCCACTATCAAAATTACAATTTGCAGATATACAAGGCCACTAATACTAATCTATGCAATATTAATGGTGTTTGCCTCGTAGTACTACTAACAAAGGAGGACATTAATTATCCCTTGGATGCATGCGGGAGTGTGAGCATTGGCTTGATGTGCATGAAAGAGAAGAATACACATTAATTTACACAGCAAACAAGGAAACAAGGTGGCTTGCAACAGTGAGTTAGAAGACATTAATATTTGCCTTGGTACCTGTAATATGGGTTTGTGGCCTTGTATACAAAAATGGAGTCCGATAAAATTCTCGAGATACCATTTATCCGATAAAATTCTCGAGCAATCATTAGTTTTTACAAAATGGGATTACTCCTGCATGGGTCAATCACAACAGGTGTTTTGTAAAAAATGCATCTTGATGTTCCGTGCAATGCACGGGCATCTTGCTAGTCCATGAAAACAACACATGGCAAAATTCCACGGCGAACGAGGGATTTGAATCTGTTGGGAGGGGCTGTTTGGATCTTGCCCGGGGTAGCCAAAACATTGGCGACCCTTTTGTCCACCGGTGCCTTTGCCATCGATGAACGAGGAATGGCTCGGGTTCTCATGCATCCTCCAGAGCGCACGTTGGAGACGAGCTCGCACGAGCTGTGTTCTTTTTATCCCACCACACCGCGCGAGCCGCCCGCAGACCGCTACAAACATCAATGTTCTGCTTATCATAGATAAGATTGATTAATAGCCATAACAATCCATGTCCTTAACAAAGGGTGCATGCACGTATAGGTTGAGCGTGTGTCTTGCGTCGTGTGCTATGTACATGCAGGCGTGCGAGTGTTGCGTGCGTGCAAGGGTACGTTTCAGTGTTGCATGTATGTGTGCGTACGTGCGTGTGTTCGTGAGTGCGTTTGTACACTTCAGTGTTGCACGCCTGCATGCGTGCGTGTGTTCATTATGTGTACATGCCAGTGTGGCACGCCTGCATGCGTGCGTGTCTTGCGTGCGTGCATGTGTACGTGCGGGGTGAGGCTACACGTCAGTCGACTGACTTTTTCATCTCTGGTCATTAGATTTTCCAGCCGTTGGATATGAAATCAAGGGCCTGCAGTTTATCATCAAACTCCACCCCCTGAGCCGCCAGCCACCACCGGCCGAACCGCCGGCCCCGGTCGCCACGCCGCCCCGCCCACCCCAAAACCACTCCTCACCGATGGTCCGCCGCCGCACCGGCCATCCCTCTAGGCCCCCCCGCACCAAGCTTTTTCTCCGGCGATCCACACCCCACCGCCCAATCAACGCGCCACCCCCCCACCGTCGGCGACTGCCAACCGAGGTCTCACAACTTCGAGTACCCACCAACCACTAATTTATTACCATTTCTGTCCTTCATATACGCGCTGACGGGTGGACCCTATGGTAATGTGCGCTGCTGAATGTGAACCGTTTGACTGGTCAATTGATCGTGTCATCAACAAATTACGGAGGTGTATGGTGAGCCAGTGACCGTATGATCACCCTAAAATGTATTTTATTAACACAGTACAGACTCAAACTACCATTTCTTTCTTTCATATACGGGCTGACAGGTGGGCCCCACGGTTACGCGCCTCGATGGTGCAACACTAGTTGCGCCACATGGAACATTTGACTGGTCAATTGATTGTGTCATCAACAAAATACAGAGTTGTACGGGTGAGCCAGTGACCGTATAATCATGACATGTATTTTTTTAACACGGTACAAAAGCAAGGGCTCATATATACGCGCAAGCACTCACCGCTATAAGCGCACACACGCAGACCCTACCCCTATGAGCACCTTCGAGAGAGTGGGCCAGCATATGATATTGAGATTTTACGAAGTCACCATAGGTGCCTCGTAGTCGAGTGGAACGTCTCCTCCCACTGAACACACATCGCCGGAAAATACTGAAATTAACCCAGGATAAATGCGAGCACCGGGACTTTAACCCTGGTGGGCTCGAGAAACCACTGTCGTCCTAACCATCCAACCACATGTTGGTTAACACGACAAAATGTATGTGGTGACCGTGATGAGCTTAGTCTGAAGTCCAGTGACCATATCGTGCATTCGCTTCAAATACAATGACCATAAGTGTCGTCAACAAAATATGGAGCACGCATAAAATGCAAAGTCCGTCGGTGTCATCAAGAAAATACGGAGACGTATCGTGAGCTAGATACCGTATGATCACCACGAGAATGTATACGATGAACTTAATGAGCATATTCTGAACTCCAGTGACCGTATAGTGCTTTAGCTTGAAATACAGTGACCGTCATGCGTGAATGTGTCGTGGGCATGCATACTTTTAGAGGGCCGAGAGATAGTTTGTGTGCGTACGTGAAAGTGGTGTAGAAAGAGGGGATGTCCGGTGGAGACAAGGAGAGATAAGCCCTTCGTTTCTCTTTCTCGTGACTAATATTTTAGGAGAATATATAAACATTCACAATGCAGAACAAATATTTTTGGATGCACCATGCAATTAACTTTCATGTATAACATTGTACTATTGTATATGCTTATTTTCTTAGTGGCCGATTGCGTGTGTGGTGTGATGGGCACATCATTTCTAGTTGTGGTGGGTCAACATGAGGACTCATGGGTCGGGTTCCATCCTGCGCCACATAGGTTGGATCGAGATGCGTTATATGAAGACCCATGTGGAGGACTCGGCGTACAACATGAAGCTAGCTACCAGAGTCGTGGAGGACTCTATACCCAGTGGTGATAAGCCGACTATATATGATTTGTACCCCTAGGCCCCCAGTATGTTATAGAAGCTTGGGGGCTAGTTCGTCGATAGTATACACACACGCACAATGCCTGGTATTCACGTGTACTTTGACACACCCCTATCACTAATATACAGTACCAGGAGTAGGCTTTTTCCTCAACTGCAAGGGTCCGAACTAGGGTAAAACTTTGCCTCGTATTACCAACCAGCCTAACAGTCAGGGATATCCTACCGAATGGTATGATGGAATCATATCTGTCAACTACTAAGAGAGAGGTGTGTGTGGGGGGGGGGGCAATGTGTGCGAGAGAGGCCTAAAGATAATGTGTGTGTGGGAGACACGTAGGCACATATATGTGCGTATAGAGGGCTAGTAGAGACCGTGCGTGTGCATATATGCATGTGAGAGAAATAGTGTTTTCCAACTGAGATTAGTGAAAAGAGTGGTACATAGTAGTCAGAAAGAGAGAGAGAGGTACAGAGAGAGCATGTGCGTGAGACTCCCCGACACCCCGAGAGAGATTGTGAGCATGTGTGAAATAGAAATGCCGATGCATATAAAGTGTGTGCACTTATGCGGTAGATAGAGAGATATATAGCGTGTTTGTGAGAACGGGCCGAGGCATAGTGCATCTACAAGTAAAAGGCGGTTCTATGCATTAAATTAAAATATAAATGGCATTATTATTTTTGGATGAGATCATGAATTTTGCAAATTGCGTATGGCCAAAAATCTGTCTATCAGACACCCATACTCTATTGAATTCTAGCACGTGCATGTGTTTATTTCATATTATCGATCCATAGAGTGAGAGCGGTTTGAAATACAGGCAATGGATGCTTTTGCAATTCATATATAAACATTAATTAGTGCCCTCCATGTTGTTAGTGTGAAGCACTTTATACATTTGTCATTTGCATGGATACATTCCAAATTGCTAGCTACGAAATAGAATACATGTCGAATTCAACATAAAGGGGGTTTCGAAGATTCGAATTCATAGGAAGTGAATTCATCTATTTGAACCCGAGATAATGGCATTTGTAAATCAGATGTAAAAGGGGGCATCAACCTTTGTTGTGCGTTTGAACATGCTATATTCATACGCATGTCTAACTTTTTTTGCAACCAAGGAGATTATATCTGGAACCATGCATGAACTGAGGTAAGTTGCATATTTTTTAATATATACTCGTGTACAATGTATATTCAAATGTACCGCCTCCATTCCAAAATAATCGTAGCTTTAGGATTTTCAAGAGTAAAGATTTGTGAAGTTTGAAAAATCCTGAATGTTCAATTCAAGAGAACCAAAAACGTTAATGCTTCTGCTCCCAAATATTGAACGAAGCGCCAAATAGGCCTCTGGTCACCCGAAACCGCGCGAGACTAATGTTTGGTGGTAGGAAATTACTATCCTGACTCTGGCCCGTGTATCCTATCGGCCCGATGTCCAAATGTCTAAACTGGGGTAGGTTTGTAACTTCACCAAGATGCCAGTCTCAACCGCCTCCGAGAAGCATTCATACGCTGTGGGCGCCTAAACACCCATGCGCTCGGCCGAAATCTATCCCGCCCACTTTTTTACACCTGAGATTACTGTCCTACCCCCAACCCGCAATATGTCCGAAATTTTAGATGGGGGCAAAGTTTGTAACTTTCCCCAAATTTCAAACAAGCGCGTCCCAAACCGAAACATTGTTCCCCCTTAGTTCCCCGCCTCCCTCCGTTTCCCCATTCATACTCCGTGGGCGCCAAAATGCCCTCTCCACCAGCCGCGAAACCCCAGCCTCCTCGGTCCTCCACCCCATAGCGCCCAATCCACCATCGCCCAACTCCATCACGCCGGAGCCTGTACCCCGACGTCGTCGTCCAACGCAACCGCAACCGCAACGCCCTTAAGGACTTAGCAGCAGAAGCCGAGGTAGAGCTACCTCCACGATGCCGACGCCGACGTGCGCCGTACCAGAACCACTCCGACCACGCCGTCCTGTGCCTCACTGCTGCCGCTCCACTGTCGCAACCATCCACTGCACCGGAGCTGTTCCTACTACGCCGTCGTTCGCCGCCTCGGATCTGCTTCCCCGCCGCCGACAGACGGCCACCGCACCACACTCAACAACTTGGCCATGGGTTCGTCCAAGGCTGCACCGTCCTCCACAACTTCTCGTTTCCAGCGAACCAGAAGAAGATCGTTGGAAAAACAGAAGGAGGACACAACACTGCCAGCAGAAAGAGGTACTCCTCTTCCCATATTCGTGCAAACCTTACGTCTCTGCTCACACCGTATTCATCCCACGAAAGAAACTAGTTGAGCGCTTCTTACTGCATCTTCTTCGTGATACTAAATGCACAAGGTTTCCTCCCTTTACTATTTCACCTTTGCTAGAGGTCAGTAGCCCGCCTGGATATCAATTCAGTGTCAGTCGAACCGCAATTAAAAGAAGCAGCACTCTTTTAGGCGCGCGGAGCACCTAGTCCGCCTGTTTGCCGGGGAAGCGGCGCATCGGTGTCTATCATAGGGGTGTTGGGCGCAGGAGCTGCTTGCGCCCGATCTGGAGGTCGGCGGGGCTTGAATGGATTGCCGGGGGGCGGTGCCAAGCACGGCGATGCGGTGAGGTTGAGGAGAGGGCGCGGGCAGGGGACTGGGACGGTGGTCGCTGCCGTTTTGAGGAAGATCGTCAACACTGACTGGCTGGAGGTAGATGAAGGCGATCTGCCCCTTCTTTGTACAACGAACGGTGCAGAAAAAATGGACTGACCTATTTGTTTTTAGTTGAATGTTATTTTCATAGAATCCAGTAGTAATTTAGTGTGCCATGCATGTTGTAGAGCTATCATATGTATCCCGTCATTTATTTCTCACCGACCTGCTATCTGCTACCTTTACACTGTACTAATTGTGCACACACTTCATCCATACTCACACTATTGTTTTTTATGCATGGGTATTTCAGACGCTCACGCAGTGTTGATGAATGCTGAAAAGAAAAGACAGAAGTCGCTCCAGTGTAATTCGAAGATAAGTACAAAGCGTTTCAGCACTCTAAAGGATGCAGTGTTAGCAATTGGAGACAGTAAACGTAGCTCTGCAGTTGATGATCTCAATTGCCACACACAACCATCCCAGGTGCTTGCTTTAACTTCGCGCTGTCAAATGTGGTTGCATGTTGCATATGGTGTCTAGCTTGTATTGCTTCCAATTTGGTTAAATTGCATCTGCTTACTTTACACATTATACCTTTGATAATGACATGCCTTCCTATTTTTGATACATACTACATATGTCTATTAACCATGTTCGTACATCAAACTAATGCTCTTTTGTATCCCACGTCAATCACTTATGATGAGACAGTCACCCGGGTGGGTTACTGTGAGATGCCATACTCGTTTAAAGAGTGCAGTGTCATCCTCCCCACATGATTCTCAAGAAATAGCAAGGCTAAATGAAGATAGTCAACGTATCTCTCAAGGTGATGACCACAATTCCCCCACACCACCATCACAGGTGCTTGCTCTAACTTCGCGGTGTGATATGTGGTTGCATGTTGCATACGGTGTCTAGCTTGTAATGCTTCTAATTAGTGTAAATTGCATCTGCTTAGTTTACACATTATACTTGTGAATATGACATGCCTTCCTATTTTTAGTACACACTACATCTATGTGTTAATCTTGTTCTTACATGAAACTACCTCTCTTCTGTATCCTGCATCAATCACTTACGATGAGTCACCTTTATTCGTTGCATATTGCATATTATTTCTAGCCTGTTGCCATGTATTGCTTCTAATTTGGTCAAATACATTTGTTAGGGCACCCTTTTAATTTGGCAGAGTGATATTGGTTTCATCTTTCATATGGTTTCTAGCTTGCATTGATTCTAACAAGTCCAAGCACCTTGTGCTTAGTTTACACTTTATACATCATACATGTCAATATGTCACGCCGTCCTGTTTTTCATACATATTCCATCCTCCTATCATGCGGCTGCCTTACATGAAAGTAGTGTTTCTCAGTATCATGCATCAATGAGTTCTGAAGAGCAATTTTTATTCCTTTTTCTTGGTGGTTTGACTTGCAAGGCAAAATCAAGAAAGAGGAAGGAAAAGAGTAAGGAAGGCGATGATGGTGGTCCTCTGCAGCAACATAAACGGAGCATCTGTACCGATTCTCCTTGTACTGATAGTGCATTACAAGGTCCAAGTCTCCGCTCCCCTACTCCACCATCCAAGGTGCTTGCTCTAACTTGGCAGTGTGATATCTGGTTGCCTGTTGCATATGGTGTCTAGCTTCTATTGCTCCTAATTAGTGTAAACTGCATCTGCTTAGCTTACACATGATACGGGTGAATATGACACGCTTTCCTGTTTTTGGTACATACTATATCTGTCTATCACACCATGTTCTTACATTAAACTACTCTTCTTGTGTATCCTGCATCAGTCACTTCTGATGGAACACCTTTAAGTTGGCAGTGTGATATTGGTTTGCGTCTTGAATATGATTTCTAGCATGTATTGCTTCTAGTTTGATGAATGCCATCTATGACGAAACAGTTTTAACTTGGCAAAGTGATATTGATAGCACCTTTCGTATGGTGTCTAGTTTGCAGTGTTCCAATTTGTTGAAGTGCCTTCTGCTTAGTTACCACATCATAGGTGTGAATATGTCAAGCCGTCCATTTTTTCGTACATGTTTCATCCTCGTATCATGACTTTGCCTTTCATCAGAGTAGTGTTCGTCAGTATGATGCATCAATGAGTTCTGAAGAGCAAATTTTATTCCTTTTTCTTATGGGTTTGACTTGACAAGGCAAAATCAAGAAAGAGGAAGGAAAAGAGTGAGGAAGGCGATGATGCAGGTCCTCTGCAGCAACGTAAACGGAGCATATGTACCTATTCTCTTTGTATTGATAGTGCATTACAAGGTCCAAGTCTCCGCTCCCCTACTCTACCATCCAAGGTGCTTGCTCTAACTTGGCAGTGTGATATCTGGTTGCATGTTGCATATGGTGTCTAGCTTGTATTGCTCCTAATTAGTGTAAACTGCATCTGCTTAGCTTACACATGATACGTGTGAATATGACACGCTTTCCTATTTTTGGTACATACTATATCTGTCTATCGCACCATGTTCTTACATGAAACTACTCTTCTTGTGTATCCTGCATCAGTCACTTATGATGGAACACCTTTAAGTTGGCAGTGTGATATTGGTTTGCGTCTTGAATATGATTTCTAGCATGTATTGCTTCTAGTTTGATGAACGCCACCTATGACGAGACAGTTTTAACTTGGCAGAGTGATATTGATTGCACCTTTCATATGGTGTCTAGTTTGAAGTGCTTCTAATTTGTTGAAGTGCCTTCTGCTGAGTTACCACATCATAGGTGTGAATATGTCAAGCCGTCCATTTTTTCGTACACATTCCATCCTCGTATCATGACTTTGCCTTTCATCAGAGTAGTGTTCGTCAATATCATGCATGAATGAGTTCTGAAGAGTGAATTATATTCCTTTTTCTTGTCGGTTTGACCTCATAATGCAAAATCAATAAAGATGAAGGAAATTGGCAAGGCATTGGATGATGGTGGTCCTTCCGAGCAACTGAAACGGAGGTTCTCTACAGATTCTACTCCGCCATCCTCCCAACAAGATTCGCAAGACAACGCAAGGCTAGACAGTCAACGTAGCTGTGTAGATGATGAGCACATCTCCCCTATTCCACCATCACAGGTGCTTTCTCTAACTTGGCACTATTATATGTGGTTGCATGTTGTGTATGACGTCTAGCTTGTATTGCTTCTAACTTTGTTGAATTGCATCGGCTAACTTTACACATAATGCCTATGAGTATGACATGTGTTCCTGTTTCTAGAACATACGTGTACATGATGAGCACATCTCCCCTACTCCACCATCACAGGTGCTTGCTCTAACTTGGAACTGTTATATGTGGTTGCGTTTTCCGTATGATGTCTAGTTTGTATTGCTTCTGATTATGTTGAATTGCATCTGCATAGCTTAAAACTTATACCTGCAACGATCACTTACCCATAAGACACATTTAACTTGGGATTGTGATGTAGGTTGCATCTTGCATTGTCTTCTAGCTTGTACTGCTTCCAATTTCTTGAAATGGCACTTACGATGAAACACTTTTTACCTGATAGAGTGATATTGGTTGCATGTTCATATGGTGCCTAGCTTTCATATCTTCTAATTTTGTTGAAATGCCTTCCGCTTACTGTTTTTCATACATATTCCATCCTCCTATCGTACGTGTGAATATGAAACGCTGTCTTTTTTTGTATATATTCCATCCTCCTATCCTGCGCTTGCCTTACAGCAAAGTAGTGTTCGTCTGTATCATGCATCAACCAGTTATGCAGAGCTAATTTTATTCATCTTCTTGTGGTTTTGACTTCATAAGGCAATATCAGAAAATAGGAAGGAAAAGGGTAAGTTAGGGGATGTTGGTGCTCCTCCGCACCGACGCAAACAGAGACTCTCTAGATTTGCCACTGCTACTACTAATGAAGTTGAAGTCCCAAGTCTACATGATGAGTTCATCTCCCGTACTCCACCATCGTAGGTGCTTGCTCTAAGTTGACACTGTGATAATTGGTTTCATGTTGCATATGTTGTCTAGCCTGTATTTCTTCTATTTTGATTAAATTGCACCTGCTGAGTTCATACGTTATACATGTGCATATGACATGGCATTCTGTGTCTAGAATACACTGCATCTATCTATCATACCATGTTCTTACATCAAAGTACTGCTGTTGTGTATCCCGCATCACTCACTCATGATTGGACACTTTTAACATGGCAGTTTGATAGTGGTTGCATCTTGCATTGATTTCTACGTTGTACTACTTCTAAATTTTCGAATTGCCACTTATGACAAGACACTTTTAACTTGGCAGAGTAATATTGGTTGCATCTTTCATATGGTGTCTAGCTTGTATTACTTCTATTTTCTTGAAAATCCTTCTGCTTAGTTACACATCATCGCTGTGAATATGTCATGCCGTCCTGTTTTTCTTACATATTCCATCCTCATACGGTTGTCTTACATCAAAGTATTGCTTGTCTGTATCATGCATCAATGAGTTCTGAAGAGCGATTTTATTCTTTTGTGTTGTGGGTACGGCTTGACATGGCAAAGTCAAAAAAGAGCAAGGAAAATAATATAGTAGGGAGTGGTGTTACTCGTCGGGTGAAACGGAAAAGGATCTGTCGTCCAGATTCTGCTGGTACTTATAGTGCAGTAGAAGGTCCAAGTCCACCGGCTAAATCTACAAACACAGTATCACCTTCTCCACCAGCTGCAGCATCCGCATCAACTGTACCAGAATCTCAACGAGTTACTCGTTCGTTTGCTCCGGAACTGGCCAGTTCCCAAGCTGCCTTCACACCTAACACTACTTTCGAAGCACTGCTGACACAACAGGACTTGGCAAGATCAGATGAACCTCATGAGCATCAACACCAAGACGGTACCTGACCGAGTCAAGTTGCAGTTGCATGCTCCTTTATATGTACTCTCATAGTTTGATGTAGACTAACACTTTCCGTATTCGTTGTTGAACTAGCACCACGACGCAAGCGGAAACAGACATCAGGGATAATGCTTGACAGATTAACAAAATATAAAGGAGGAAGAATGGAGATCCATTTTGAGGCAGGTTTAAAAAGGCCACGTGATGCTACAGAGTCAGCCAAGTTAGTATCAGAGGCAGCCGTTGTCGTTAGGTGTCATGCACGTATCCTCCCAACATGGATCCAGTACAGGAATGATAAAGACAATACCCAGTTTAACACCTTCCTTGACCATTTATCCGTAAGTAATGTTATTCATCGCAATTAGGAATATTGTCTTGCTCTGTCCCATACTTTCTAGCTTCCTCCTAATAAGACTCACATTCTTTTTTCAACAGATGAAGTTCAAGTTGGATCCGAAAGATGATGCAACTAAACAAGCATGCACTCATGTTTTTCAGTCTGCTCTGCGACAGTATCGGTACCACCTTAGAAAATCTCACTTTGAAGGCAAGGCTAACAATGAAATCGCCCAAACATCTCCAGTGGAATATATTACAGATGAAGACTAGACAGCCCTCGTTAAACACTGGTCTGATCCAAAGTATCATGTAGGCTATATGTATTTGATCAGACCACATATTGAACTTGTATTTATGTATGTGCCTTACAAGTGTATCTTCTTCTAGGCTAACTGTTTGAAGAACAAGACCAACCGTTCTAAAGTTAAATTCCAACAGACAATAGGATCTCGTAGCTATATTGCACACTGCGAGGCTCTTGTAAATAGCTGCTACTTCCTTCTTTTTTATGTGCCATATTATCGTATCTATATTGACTTGTTCCAAATACAGAGGAAAGCCTGTGCGGACCAAAAAGAACCTGAACCGAATGCAGTGCAAATCTTTAAGGATTGCCACTCCAGCAAGATCAAGGGCATGAGCACACCAGTTCAAGCCGCTGTTGTAAGTCCTTACTCCCCTGCCTTTGAACTCATTGGTACTGTGATGTGTTCATTTAACTACTTGGTTTGCAGCCAATGTCAGTTACTCTGTTCACTTTTATACACAGTTGCCTTAACGTATCATTTCACCTTACATGGTTTAAAAGAGATGAAGGATATTCTTTTGGTCTTGATCTGTATTCTAGTTGTTATGTTCATGTGCGCACACAATGATAAAATAGCCTATTTGTTTTATATCTGCTTGCCCATGATATGAATGATGTCATACTATGTTCATCCTACTTTAAACCATGTCTCTTTATCCTTAGATGTCAGCGAATGTGAGGAAATAGACAATACAGTAGGCATGCTTCATAGACATATGTTCTGAAAGTGATTTTATTATGTACTTGGCACTACAATACATGCTAATGTATTACAGTAGTTCACCAAAATAAGTTATGTATAAACGTGTAACCTACTTTGTTTGTTTTTGTCTCATTAGTAACTTATCTGGTACACTAATCTACAAGTTCAAACTTTCAGGAAGCTATGGAAAAAATGATTGAACAGCCACAACCACCTGAAGGTGACGAGGCTACCACAGGCACAATGTCACCTCTTGCTGCAGTGCGTCAGTATCTCTCCACTGACAGTTCAAAAAGCACCTTCCTGCGTAATTCTGGGTTGGTAGTCAAGGTAACCTCGTCCAAATCGCCTACTGAACAAAAGCTTCCTGCTAGACAGAGTGATATATCTGTGCTCCAGACACAAGTCCAATCCCTAATGGACGTCGTTTTGGAAACAAGAATAGTGGTTGGCAAATGTCGTCAAAATATGAATGGTTTTCAAAACCAGACTATCAGACATTCGCTTCGTTGTTCAAGACCAATGGCGGAAAAAAGGTGAAGATCATGCTGCTCCATCAGATTCTACAGCCTGAAACATTAGCACTCAGGTCAAATGATCTATGCTTCTATACATCTGATGGTGCTTTTATCTGCTAGGACTGTAAACTTTATGCCAACAGGCCTTTTGTTGTGATAGAGCATTTATGATGCTGCCAAAGGTTGCAATAATTACGATGCTATTTTTGTATAGTGTAGGTTTATCTTAGTAATGTATTCGGCCGAAAGTTTCGTAGGAGCCCAACATGCCAACATTCGTCGGGCCCATTCCAATTGGGCTAAAAACGATTATGGGCCGAAATTTGCATGTAGTGCACTAAAAATATCTGGGCCTAAATCATCATAAGATTTCATATTTTTCTGGTAGGCCTGTGCCCATAGTGGGCCTTTAACAGGCCTAAACATAATTTGGGCCCTGTTGGGGATATTACCACTGGGCGTAAACCGGCCAGGAGAGGCCGAATTAACCCCGTCAGTAGTTCATCTGTATCTGAAGTCCATGAAGACAGATGGTAACGCTTCATGAAGGCCCAAGGCCCAAAGTCCATTTAAGGCCTGTAGACATAAACCAGCATTGATATGTAAACTTGTGTTGTAAGATAGAAGTAGCAGAGACCGAGCCGGACATGATTATGAGCCGGCCTCGGGATTCTGTAAACCGGCAGGCGTCAACCCAATTATATAAGGGGACAACCCGGCGGCGGTTCAAGGATAACAGACAACAACACAAGACTCAGGCAAAGCATATTCGCTCCCTGGTCATCGAAACCCCATCAATTCCATCACAACTAGACGTAGGATTTTACCTTCATCGTAAGGGGCCGAACTAGTATAAAACTCTCTTGCGTCCCTTGTCTGCTTTAACCCCTTTAAGCTAACCCGTAGCGATGGCTCCACGACTAAGTCCTTTCTCTAGGACATCTGCCGTGACCAAACCATGACAGTTGGGCCCACCGTGGGGCTATCGCACGATGTTTTCAAGTTCTTGGAGGGCAACTTCGAAGGACTCAAGGGTTACGCTGTGGGCCGGACGACCAAGAGTCGTCGCGGCAAGCTCTACATCGACGATGCAGGCTGGGGCCCCGAGGCCGGCTCAATCGAGTACGGGTACCGGGTCCCCTTTGGTGGCATACACATTTTCATTTGGCAAGATCGGCGAACCGGGCCCTGAGCCGGACATCTGCACCGACCTCGTCGAAATGGCTCAGCGTGCGAGATCTGCCCGGGTCAAGCCTGTCATGAAGCGTGCCTTCGTGGGAGTTATCCATGGAGGGGAATCTGAGGATAGATCGGAATCTGGTGGTGAGACCATCGTTTATTCCGGCGACGAGTCATCGACTGGAGATACCGAGTCGTTATATCATTTACAAGATGGCCGGATTAGGGGGCTGTTCTGATGGCGACAGTATTCCGGACCCCTCTGATCTGCCAAGTCGGGTGGCGATCTTCATGGCCGGCACGCAACCAGCGCTCCACTCTTCGACCACAGCGGTGATGATTTCCGGATCAACAGCAGCGGCTGGGGCAGGAGGCCCTGTGCGACCACCGGCTCAGGTTCTATCTGTTTTTTTATGTGTTGGCAACACTGATGGCGGAGGTTAACCCGGCGGATTGGGATGCACACAATGCGGAAATCGCGAAAGTGAAAGATCAGATCACCCAGGCAAAAGCCGACTTAGCAGCTGAGGATACCAGAATAGCCACGGAGCGGGCCGCTTTGGATGCACAAGCTGACCGGATTATGCTGGATCAGAGTGCGTCGAACGAAGTCCTGAAGAGGAGGCACCGATCTCGCCTGCCGCCAGTTTATGACGCTAGAAATCTCTTTAACACCCCAGGAGCAGGGACCAGTAATCCGCTGGTGGTAAACCGGGCAGAGGCACCCGGAGCAGGGGCGCCGGTTCAGCCACGTTTGGTGGATCCGCCTCGTCAGAACAACGTTGTGGTACCTCATGTCCCCACGCCACCGGGTCATTATTCTAACCCAATGGACAACATTGTCGCTGCCGCTTCACGGCTGGCGGCCATCCCGATCGAAGGCGATTCTCCAGCAGCGGTCGAGACGCGTCGGGATAAGGAGCTTCTTCAGTCAGCCTTGGTTCAACAGGAGGCTTATTCATATAGTCGCGATCGGATTCATTCCACTCCCCGTCCAAGCTTGAGTTACAACAGGTGTATGGATGAACCGGCAGTATCAAGCAATGCGTAGAACCGTGATCCGCCCCGTGGCCATAACCCGGCGGGTGGTGCTAGTGATGCTCAGGAGGTGGTAGACCGGGCTCGGGCACGCAAAGAGGCCTAGTTAGCGGCGCAGCACGAGGCCCATCAGCTTACTCCAGTTCGTCCAACCACATCGGTGGAACCAGGAGTTACCTCTAGTTCCTTGGGAGTGCCATGTCTTGTCCCAGCGTTGCGCAATGTGCGCCTGCCCAAGGAATTCATGGGCCCGCGTAAGGTGCCGAATTACACCGCCGATTTGTCCCCTGAAACATGGGTCGAAAGCTATGAGATGGCCATGGAGATGCTGGACGTGGATGATGTGGCATGTGCGAAGTACTTCACCATGATGCTAGAAGGAACGGCCCGCACTTGGCTAAAGAACTTACCGGCTAATTCTATCAGGTCATGGGCCGAGTTGAGAGCCTGGTTTATTCAGAATTTCAAGGATACATGCAAGAAACCCATGTCAATTGTGGACTTAGCTGCCTGTGTCCAGGAGGAAGGAGAGTCAACAACCCATTGGGTGCGCCGGGTTTCGGAGATTTTGCATTCATCAGACTGCATCAACGCTGACACCGCAGTTTTAACGTTGGAAGGCAATTGCCGGTTTGAACCATTGAAGTTGAAGTTGGGACGGCTTAAACATCACTGTAATGACATGGGAACCCTCATGGCTGCACTGGTGAATTATGCCGACTCTGATAGTACCAAGGATCCCGAGTATGACGATGATAAGACAGGGAAGGGAAAGAAGAGCGGCAACGCCAAGGGGCGGCACCACAACCCGGTGGGTCATGGAAACGGCGGCAAGCGTAAAGCAGACCACGGTTTAGACTTTGTGGCTAACACTAATACACATGACAAGGGCCAGCGGCGTAAGGGTAAACCACCCCAGCGCAATGGAATGCCAAATCCTAACCCGGATCGTTTGTCGTATCTATTGAACCAGCCCTATCCAAAGCATGGGACGAAGGAGGAACCATCCACACACCTCTGGAAAGATTGTTACATCATGCAGGAGTTCAAAAATTCTGACTCTTTCCGGTATGATCATGGATCAGGAGGCGGTTCAGGCGGAGGAAATTCCGGTTCAGGATTCCATGGCAATCAGGGTGGACATAACAATCAAAGTAATCAGGGTAATCAAAGTGGCTATAATCATCAGGGCAATCAGCAGCAGCAATAGTCGCGTTACCAGAGCAACCCAAATCAGTTGAATAGCGGACAGTATCATGTCTTCACCACTAGCTTGGACAAGCGCGTTCCGAGCAGTCGATTTTGTATGGAGTAGAGAATATCATCCACCCCGGGTTGACAATCCGGGTCATCTGGCTCTGGTGGTGGCACCTCAGGTGGGAGGCTATAAGTTCACTAAGGTACTCATGGATGGAGGGAGTAGCATCAATATCCTTTATTATGAAACTTTCTGTCGCATGGGGTTAACACATAAAAATCTTAAACCGTCCAATACGGCGTTCCATGGTGTGGTGCCTGGTAAGTCGGCATATCCTGTTGGTAAGATAGCTTTGGAGGTGGCTTTTGGAGATGAGCATGACTCAAGATCAGAAACCTTGACCTTTGAAGTGGTGAAAATCAGCAGCCCGTATCATGCCCTATTTGGACGGCCAACTTATGCTAAGTTTATGGCATGGCCTTGTTATGTCTATCTGTAGCTCAAGATGTCGGGTCACAAGGGAACTATAACCGTGCATGGGAGCCGCAAGATTGCTCCGGAGTGTGAAGAAGGTGATGCAGCTTATGCTGAGTCGGTTTGTGCAACAGAAGAGTTGAAGTACATGACCAAGCTATAATCCAGAGACTATCAGCCCGGTCTAGTTTTGACTGATAGACACCATGATGGAATAAACCGGTATTTATCACAACCCGGAACAGGTTTATTGTAAACCGGCATTATATAACAGGAGATACTTTTACTCCCGATTAGGGTTATTACCCTCATTACAAGGTTGGTCAGCCAACACTATGCCTAAAGGTCACAGGTATCATATATTTACATATTTGGTTATCTTTTACAACCTTCGTTATAAACCTTGGTCATATATATAGTTGGGTATCATGACCCGCCCGGTGGTAAACCGCCAGGGCGCTTTAAGCTTCTTCTCTGCAGGAACAGCTTCAATAAATAGCTATGGATTATGAACATCATATCTTAAGCATGGCGAATTAAAACGCATCAGTTGCAGATAAATATGCACGAAGGCATAACAGACCAAGTATTTTAACTAGCCTATTACAAGGCATTTCAATGCCCAATGGATAATTGTTTATCAATAAGCATTGCAGCGTGCCAGACTAAACCGGCCCCCGGATTATGATTGCTTATCAGCTTGACCTGACGGCTGCGGGTCATCTTGCACCGGTTAAACTTCTTCGCCTCTACCCAGCGGCTGGAAGTCAACAGTTGTCCAGTCAATCCCAGTTAAAGCTTGAAACACAACCTCATCACTTATAAGGGTGGACGGTTCAATATCAGGGGCATAAGTGTGCTTACGGATTGGAGGGATCAGGTTTTGAGCCTCAGGAGCTGGTGCAGCAACCCGCTTGTTATTGATATCATAACTCGCCTGATAATGTGAAAGATCAGCTTCTTCAGCAAGTTGACAAGCCAGTGGACGTACTTCCCGGTTTATGGTGCGGAGATCTTCAGTGCAAAATTCTGATCCATCTTCTTTCAAGTTTGGGCAGCCTTTAGGCACGTCCATCGGGTCAAGATCAGGCACCCATGCTTTTGCCCGGGTTAGCGCGGTCAGAGCGCCAGCCCTTGCAGCAGACCTCTTCAGCTCTTCTACCCGGGCAGGCAACATAGATAGCCTGTCTAAGGTATCTTTGATAATTCGTTGAGCGCCGATATGCAGTTGTTCTATCAGCGTATAAGAAGCCTTCAGCTTCTTCTGAACATCAGAGCCGAGATGACTAATAAGATTTCCTGCATCATTGCAAACATCAGTAAACCGGCAACGCATGGGAAAATATGTTGACAGTATTAAGGACAAGATGCTTACCAAACACATCAGAGGTTATCGCGTGTACTTGCCGCCTTACCCTAGTCAGCTCGTCTACCACCGGTTTGAGAGCTGCTTCTGCATCTTTAGCTCTTTTCCGCAAAGCGGATTTCTCTGTGTTCCAATCCGCCCGCTCCTTGGCAAATCCTTCCTTTAGCTTTTCCATAGCGGCTAAGGCGCTTGTCAGCTCATCTTTTGCTTTGGAAGCTTCGGCCTGTTGGGACTTGATGTTCTCTTGCAGTTCAGCGGTTTGGCTTTCCTTCTTGCTCAGTTCAGCCTATAAAGAGACAGATACATAATGAGTTGACAATATATATTTGAAGTACCAAGCACATAACAAGTTATGCCCTTAGTACTTGGGGGCTAATGCATATTTGCTTTTACTCAGAAATTTTCACAAGTCCCAAGCACAATACAAGTATTAAGCTTGGCACTTGGGGGCTAATGTGTGTTTGCTCAAAAAACTGTGGATATGGGAATTCTTCTACAGTCCTGGTTCATCTTTATAAAGTTATACAGGCCCTTGGGGACTATACCGGCGAAAGAGCAGTATGGCAAATTTTAAGGAACCGGTTCATCTTAACAAGGTAATCCGGTCCCTGGAGGCTAAATATGCAAAGCTAAGTTAAGACAAAAGTCCCGGTTTGGATTGGTATCATAAACTGTCACTTGGGGGCTACTAGGAGTTGATAAACTGCAATCAGACAAAGGAGAAAAACAGTAGTTACCTCATATCGCTCCTTCATCAAGTTTATCAAACTAGCTTCATAGTCACGGCTGGTATATAGACGGTTCAAGAAGCGAGAGTGAATATCTTGAACATTGAGGTGGGTGAAGCTTGATAAATCGGCATTCCATTTGCCTTTGCCGATAGCAGAGAGATCCTCCTTGGCAGCATGCTTTGACAAAGCTACAGGATTGCCAGGAGTGTGTGGCCAGTGCCAGTAATCATAACGTCATCATCTTGTTCATCAGCAGCTTTCACCGGAGTTGGCGGTTTATCAGTGTCCTTAGCTGGACTGACCGGTTTGTCACCAGTTCGGACAGGGCTGGCTGCCCGGTCTGCATGACTTGTAGTATCAACTTGCACTTGTTCAGCAAGGAAATCATGATCTTGAAGCGGCGGATCGTGAAGCATGGCGTCAGCGTCGGTTTCTTCCAGATCTGAAGTTGTTTCCGATTCAGCAGCTACATTATCATCAGCCGGTTTGTTCAACCGAGCTTTCTTGCTGGGTCTTGGCTTGGTGCTGCAAAAGATAGACATAAGGATCAGTACAGTATGAAAAGATAACATATCAAGAATAAAGACATGTGCATAACTCACCCAGGAACTGTTTTGAGGGGTGGAAGCTATGTGGCTGAGGACTCGCCAGAGGATGAGTGAGAAGTACCCTGATAATTTGAATCAGACAGGTTAAGAGGCTGGCAAAAACAACCTGCTTTTGGGCATGAAGTATCAATGGGATAAGAGACCTTTGATCGGCGTTTCCGAACCGGACTGTTCGGTAAACCGGCAGAGGTAACTACCTCGCCGCTGTGCCGGGTTGTACGGAGAGCTTCATGCTGCCGCGTCTTCAAAAGAAAGTTTGGGTCCAAGTAAGCAAGAGGGTGAGAAAATTTTACTTTGCGGTTGGCTTGACGGATTTTTGATGTTGGCAGAGGATCTGAATCGGAGGAAAGAATAGTTACCTCTACGTCCTCACCGTGACTGCCTTCAGCGTCGTCCTGATAATAATCATTGTCAATGAGATGTACGAAAAATGAACCAAGAGAATCAAGTTCTACCTCTGGTTCCAGATTACGCACATCGTCATCAGCTGGTAGATCGGAGGATGCGGTGGTCCTTCTCTTGGCAGGTTTCTTAACAACCTTGGTCTTTGGACAAACTGGCTTGACCGGTTTGTCTTGCGGCTTCACCGGTTTGTCTTGTGATGGTTTCTTGTTCCAGAATGGATCATCACCCTGTCAGAAAATAATCACACTTTCAGAGAATATTTGGATAGAAGCAAATTCAGATACAAAGGATTATATGATTCTTACAGCTCGTGGTTTGTTGAAGGTGCAGAAAGGGAGTAGTCCGGTTTGGGCATAGACGGCCTCTGGTTCGTTCAGTATTTTCTTTACATCTTCAGTGACTTCTTCGTCTGTAAGCTGAATGTTAATGTGTCGCTGAGCATCCTTCAAACTCCCCGTGTACTCACACATCAAACTGGGCCGCCGGCTTAAGGGCAAAATACTCCAGCTTATCCAACAGCGAGCAAGATCAACTCCTGTCAAACCGTTTGCCATGAAGGCTCTGAGCTTTGATAATTGAGGAGCATAGTTGGCTCTCTCTTGCAGTCAGCCTCTGAGGGAAAGGGTGTGTGTTGCTCAGGCGTTCAGGGCAGTAACCCGGCAGGGGGTTTTCATCAGACGGAGCGGTATCCATGCAGTAAAACCAAGTTTGGTTCCATTCTTTGGGGTGACTGTGGAGTTTGGGATGAGGGAAGGTGACTTCTTTCCTCTTCTGAACCGCCATTCCGCCCAGTTCCGTATTGGGTCCATCTGAGAACTCGGTGCGACGGTTTAAGTGAAAGAAATCCCTAAACAGTTCGACTGTAGGTTCCTCTTGCAGATAAACCTCACAGAATACTTGGAAGTGGCAGATGTTGGTAACTGAGTTGGGACCGATGTCTTGAGGGCGCAACTGAAAATTGGCCAGTACATCTCAGAATTTTTTTGAACCGGGCGGGCTAAAACCTCATCCGAGATGATCAGCAAACACGATTACCTCTCCATCCTGGGGTGTACGAGGATTTTCCGGGCCAGGGACCCTTCAGTGGATAACATCTTTCTTTGCTAAAGCGCCCATTTTAACAAGGTTTTTAATTGCTCCTCGGTTACTCGAGAGGGAGCCCAATTGCATTCATAGACTTGCTTGGCCATGACAAGGGAAATCTGAAACATGGTTATAGCCGTATTAAGATTTAAAGTGGACAGCTATACAGTGATATAAGGATACAAGCATATTGATAAGCCGGATTTGGTTATTCGTAAACCGGAATCTGACAATGGAAACAATATAATGCATTGGCGGTTCAACAGGGGACTAATGGTATCTACTGGGTCATCATTCTGTATATGAAGTTAAACCACCCTATCTGGTATTAAAGATGTCTAAGTGAAGGGAAAAACAGGTTTCACATCTTGTTATGGTAATTTCAGATCTACCGCGGTTTGAGAAAACAGAATATATTCTGACCTAAATTCCAGTGTACTAAAAAGTTCACCAAGTTGAGATGAGTTGGGTATCGAACAGGTGCTGAAACTACTACCGCGCGAGATCTATGTGGTTTAAACTACTACCGCACGAGATCTATGTGGTTTTTGGATCTAATCAATGGATATAAGTAAAGGAAAAGAAGGATGGCAACGAACACTGATGAACGACAGAAACCCTAAGTGCAGATCTATGGTAAGAGAAAGGGGAGACTTACGGAGGCTGTTGAGCAGCGGCGGCGCGCGGAGGAGCTCTGGTATGTTCAGGTCGATGCAGCGGCCAAGGTTGGTGCAGCAGTCGAAGGTTGACGGCGGCGGCCGAGGTCGAAGGTTCGGGTGTCGCGAGGATGACGATGACGCGAAGAGGCACAAGGGGGAAAATGGAAAGACCCCCTGGCCCTATTTATAAGGGAGTTAAACGACAGGAGCGAAAATCGAGGAGCCGACTTTTTGGATATGAGGCGCAGCTGTCGCCTCGATTGTCGGAGGCTCATTAATGAAGGTGGGTTATACGCAGTTTTAAATGTCAGGTGACGTCACGGCGGTTTATCGTGATCCTACAAGATGATGTCTCGGTGGTTTACAAGATTATATGAAGATGTCAAAGAAGAAATTTTCTTAAGGTATTGAGGATTGACATGAACCAGTTCAAATCAATCTGGGGCCTAATGTTGGGGATATTACCACTGGGCGTAAACCGGCCAGGAGAGGCCGGGTTAACCCCGTCAGTAGTTCATCTGTATCTAAAGTCCATGAAGACAGATGGTAACGCTTCATGAAGGCCCAAGGCCCAAAGCCGGTTTAAGTCCTGTAGACATAAACCGGCATTGATATGTAAACTTGTGTTGTAAGATAGAAGTAGCAGAGACCAAGCCGGACACGATTATGAGCCGGCCTCGGGATTCTGTAAACCGGCGGGCGTCAACCCATGTATATAAGGGGACGACCCGGCGGTGGTTCAAGGATAACAGACAACAACTCGAGACTCAGGCAAAGTGTATTCGCTCTCTGGTCATCGAAACCCCATCAATTCCATCACATCTAGACGTAGGCTTTTACCTTCATCGTAAGGGGCCGAACTAGTATAAAACTCTCTTGCGTCCCTTGTCCGCTTTAACCCCTTTAAGCTAACCCGTAGCGATGGCTCCACGACTAAGTCCTTTCTCTAGGACATCTGTCGTGACAAAACCACGACAGGCCCTTAGTAACAGTAGGTCGTTTACAGGTGTAAATATGTCGAGCCCATAAAAAACATGGGCCTTTAAAAGAGCGAAAGTGAGATTGGGCCAATTTACGATGCGGATCTTTCACAGGCCGAAATTCGGACGGGCCGTAAATGCGCCGACCTAATACACGGTCTTTTAACAGGCTGGAAGTTCGGTCGGGCTAGATTATCTCATTTTTATATGGGCCGTTAATGGGCCCGATGTGACGTTGGGCCACATATGGCCCATGGATTTCGTCTCACGTTAACAGGCCGAAAATCACAACAGGCCGAAAGTGGCCCAAATCTATAGTGGGCCTCTAATAGGCCGAATGTCACACATGGCCGAATATGACCCAAATCCTTCACGGTCGTTTATGGGCCGAAAGTTTCAATGGCCTGTAAATTGGTCCAAATGAAGCAGGACCTTTAACAGGCCGGAAATACACTGGGCCATAATTCGGCCCATATACTTAGCGGACTGTTAACGGGCCAGAAGTGACCATGGGCCGCGATGATGACAAGTTTAGGACAGGCCGTTGACGGGCTGATTTGACATTAATCGTACGGGCCTTAACTGAGAATGTTGGGGCTTTAGCTGGGCCGGCCCATTATGGTCCGCAAAATCTCGCAGGCCTTTAGCTGGGCCGGCCCATTATGGCCCGCAAAATCTCGCGGGCCTTTAGCTGGGCCGGCCCATTATGGCCCGCAAAATCTCGTGGGCCTTTAGCTGGGCCGGCCCATTATGATACGCAAAATATCGTGGGCCTTTTGCTGGGCTGGCCCATTATGGAGCACAAAATCTTGTGGGTCTTTAGTTGGGCCAGCCCATTTAAACTTTATGGGCCACTTTTGGGCCGGTCCACGTGTCAGCATATCATAGGCGCATCTCGCCCATTGGATGAGTGACACCTGTGCCAATGCGGAGCTGACACGTGTTTCCATCAGCCAATCAGAATTTTACACGTGGAAAATCCCCATTGGTCAGGGCTGTTAACGGGTTATCGGATCCAAAACTGGACCCGATAGCTTAACGGTGTTCCGTTACGATGGATGCCACGTGTCGGTCACCCTTGACGAAAGCACTTCTGTGACGCGCGATTTGTCGTCATGTAAGTGGACACTTCCGTGATGATAATTCTGGTAATGTCATGGAACACTTCTACGACAGCACAGGTATGACTATCTTCATTCTGTCATAAATTTGTCATGGATGTACATGCATGACAGAAAAAGGGACCTACTGTGACAAACACGTATCATCACGGAAGTGTATTTTTTTGTAGTGCACACATAAGCCTTATTATATCTTCCTCAAAACAGCCACCGTACCTACCTATTATGGCCCTTCCATAGCCATTCCGAGATATATTATCATGCAACTTCCACCGCTTCGTTTTGATGACGTGAGCATTCATTGTCATATTACTTTGCATGATCATATAGCTGACATAGCAGTTGTGGCTCAGCAACCGTTCATCATGTTTCATACATGTTATGCTAGATCATTGCACATCTTGGTACACTGCCAGAGGCATTCATATAGAGTCATATTTTGCTCATCATTATTGAGTTGTAAGTAAATAGAAGTGTGATGATCATCATTATTCATTTTTTGAGCATTACCCCAGTGAGGAAAGGGTGATGGAGACCATGATTACCCCACAAGTCGGGATGAGACTGCAGACAAAGAGAGAAGAGAAAAATATAAAAAAATAAAATAAAAAAAGAAAGAAGAAAAAGAAAAAAAGAAAAAAAAAGAAAAAAAAGAAAACAAGAAAAGAAAAAGAGAGAAGCGGGATGCTAGTTCCACACTTGTGCTTCAAACTAGCACCATGTTTTTCATATGGAGAGTCTCCTATGTTGTCACTTTCATATACTAGTGGGAATTTTTCATTATAGAGTTAGATCCACACCCACTTATTTTTCATAATGAGCTTTCATACACTTATAGCTCTTAGTGCATTCGTTGCTTGGCAATCCCTACTCCTCGCATCGATATCAATTGCTGGGCATCTTCATAGCCCGTTGGTTGGCCGCGTCGATGTGAGACTTTCTTACTTTTTTGTTTTCTCGATATTTACCCCTATCATCATAATCTATTCCACCCATAGTGCTATATCCATGGCTCGCGCTCATGTATTGCGTGAGGGTTGAAAAAGCTGAAGCGCGTTAAAAAGTATGAACCAATTGCTCGGCTTGTCAACAGGGTTGTGCATGATATATACTTTGTGTTAAGAAGACAGAGCATGACAAGACTATATGATTTTGTACGGACAGCTTTCTTTAGCATTGATATTTTGAAAGACATGATTGTTTGTTGGGATGCCTGAGTATTGATGTCTTTATGTCAAATTATAGACTATTGCTTTGAATCACTTATGTCTTAATATTCATGCCATGATTAGATATATGATCAAGTTTATGCTAGGTAGCATTCCACATCAAAAATTATCTTTTTCATCATTTACCTGCTCGAGGACGAGCAGGAACGAAGCTTGTGGATGCTGATACATCTCCGTGGTATCTATAATTTCTTATTGTTTCATGCCAATATTATACAACTTTTATACACTTTTGGCACCATTTTATATGATTTATTTGGACTAACATATTGATCCAACCCAGTGCCAGTTCCTGTTTGTTGTATGTTTTTTGTTTCATGGAAAGTCCATATCAAACGGAGTCCAAACGCGATAAAAATTTACGGAGAATTATTTTGGAATATATGTGATTTTTGGGAGGTGGAATCAATGCAAACGGGGGCCCACAGCCCCCAAGATACACCAGGGCGCGCCAGGGGGTGCCAGGCGCACCCAGGTGTCTTAGGCCCTCCTCGTAAGGCGGTTGGGGCCCTTCTTCTGGCGCAAGAAAGATAATTTATGGAAAAAATCATGTAAAAATTTCAGCGCAATCCGAGTTACGGATCTCCGGGAATTTAAGAAACCGTGAAGGGCCAGATCTGAGGAACGCGAAACGGAAGAGAACAGAGAGATAGATCCAATTTCGGAGGGGCTCCCGCCCCTCCACCGCCATGGAGGCCATGGACCAGAGGGGGAACTTTCCTCCCATCTAGGGGGGAGGCCATGGAAGACGAAGAAGGAGGGGTGCTCTCTCCCCTCTTTCCCGGTGGCGGCGGAACTCCGCCCGAGCTAGGATCGTGACGGCGATCTACAACAACAATCTTCCTACCGTCAAGACCAACTCTCTCCCCCTCTATGCAGCGGTGTAAAACCTGTTCTCCCCGCTGTAATATCTACTTAAACATGCTGCTCAACTCCATATATTATTTTCGAATGATCTATGGTTATCCTATGATGTTTGAGTAGATTCGCTTTGTCCTGTGGGCTAATCGTGATCTTGGTTGGTATGATTGTATATTTTATTTATGGTTCTGTCCTACGGTGCCCTCCGTGTCTCGCAAATGGAGGGGCCCCTTCTGTAGGGTGTTGCAATATGTTCATGGTTTGCTTATTGTCGGTGTTGCGGGGGTGATAACAGCCTAAACGCAGATAAGTGGGTTATGGCGTATGGGAGTAAAGAGGACTTGATACTTAATGCTATGGTTGGGTTTCATGACAATAATGATCTTTAATAGTGGCGGATGCTAGCTATAGTTCCAATCATAAGTGCATATGATCCAAGTAGAGAAATTATGTTTGCTCATGCCTCTCCCTCATGTAAAGTTGCAAGAATGATTACCAGTACTTGTTATCGATTGCCTAGGGATGAATGACTTTCTTGCTGACAATAGCTATCCACTTTTATTACCTTGCAATTTATTCGTAGTTTTATTCTCGCAAAGTACTTGTAGTTTTATTCTTGCAAAATAGTTTCATACTTGTTCTAGGTAAAGCAAACGTCAAGTGTGCATAGAGTTGTATCGGTGGTCGATAGAACTTGATGGAATATTTGTTCTGCCTTTAGCCTCCTCGTTGGGTTCGACACTCTTATTTATCTAAGAAGGCTACAAACGATCCCCTATACTTGTGGGTTATCACATAACCCCAAAATGATAGTGCTAAATGAAGGAAATATGCCCTAGAGGCAATAATAAAGTTGTTAATTTATATTTCCTTATATCATGATAAATGTTTATTATTCATGCTGAATCGTGTGACGCCCCTGATTCAATCGTACACTAATCATACACACAAATGTGTACGATCAAGATCAAGGACTCACGGGAAGATATCACAACACAACTCTAGACACAAATAAAATAAAACAAGCTCTATATTACAAGCCATTGGCCTTGAGGGGTTGAATACATAAGCTCGAATACACAAGAGTCAGCGGAAGCAACAATATCTGAGTACAGACATGAGTTAAACAAGTTTGCCTTAAGAAGGCTAGCACAAAAGCAACATTGATCGAAAAGGCAAGGCCTCCTGCCTGGGAGCCTCCTAACTACTCCTGGTCGTCGACGATCTTCACGTAGTAGTAGGCACCCTCGGGGTAGTAGCAGTCGTTAAAGGTGGCATCTGGCTCCTGGACTCCACCATCTGGTTGCAACAACCAGAAAGGAGAAAGAAGGGGGAAAAGGGGTAGCAAAGCAACCCTGAGTACTCATCCAAAGTACTCACAAGCTAGGATCTACACAACTTATGCATCGGTATCAATGAAAGGGGTAGTATCTGTGGACTAACTGCAGAATGCCAAAATAAGAGGGGGAGAAGCCAGTCCTGTCGAAGACTAGCATCTTCTGGAAACCACCATCTTGCAGCAGCAGGAGGGAGTAGAGTAGTATAACATAAGTCATATTTATGTTGTTGTATCAACGCTCCGGGATCCTTTCTCGACTCCCGAAGCAACATATCCAAATCAGGCCTCAGCATCAAGTTCTAGTTGTATCGATCGGGATACAACTCCGAGTGTCTGTTACCGTAGGATAGGCTATTGATAGATGTTTTCTTCCCTGAAGGGGTACACCAACTACTCACCACGCTCGATTAACTCCGGTCGAACACAATTTCCTGGGTCATGCCCGGCCTCGGCCAAACAATACGCCGCAACCCGACATAGGCTTAATAGAGAGGTCAGCACGCTGACTAAACCTATGCCCAGAGGGGTCATGGGCCATCGCACCGAGAACTCCTGCACGTTGCGAACGCTGCCGGTGAGCAGACCTAGCTACCTCCTTAAAAAGGTAGGTGCTTACTAGTCCAACCCGGCGCGCGCCGCTCAGTCGCTAACGTCTATTAAGCTTTGGCTGATGCATACGACGCAGAACGCCCATACTATGCCCACGTGATGGTTAGTGCTATCAGGCCAGAGGCCTCTCGGATCAAATATCCAAACCGTTAGTGTGTTGGTAGTGCAGTCACGAGCAGAGACTCACGAAAGATGTGACCCCGTCGCCCCGTCTCGAGGACTTGCGGCAAGGGATAAGAATGCCCGACCACGCCTCGTATTCAACTCTCGGGTACCCTCCAAGTCAACCCGTCACCACATCACTCGCGGGTACCCCTCAGGGTCGACCCGCCTTTTCCCAGTCCAAGTATCCGTGTGTCCAAACATCAAGGGGAAAACCCCAGGAATCACCCCCGGTGAATTCCACTCGATGTAATCATCAAGGTGAACGTAAGAGGAACCACCCTCGAGGTTCACCGTTGAGGGTTGCACGAATGAGTCGTATCGAAAGTGGTTAAGGAGGAAATCACCCTCGCTGACCACGACCGAATAGCTACACTACAGAGATCTCACCAGGAGTGATGTATGAGGTTCCACCCTCGGCACTCGATGGTAACTCTGCAGAGTCGAGCAACAAAAGGGGCGTGATGTGATGTGAGGTGTCAGGCTCTGGTCATCGATCACGTTGATCAAGTCATCGATGATGAAGCAGGGGCAACAAGGACCAGGTGGGGGTCACTGATGGATCACTAACCAACCTATACTAAGCAGTTTAGGATAAGCAAGTAAGGTAACAATAAGCAAGTTACAAAAGCAGGCTATGCATCAGAATAGGAGCAAACAATAACAGTAGCAAAATCTAATGCAAGCATGAGAGAATGGAATGGGCGATATCAGGATGATCAAAGGGGGAGCTTGCCTGGAAGCTCTGCTGAAAAGGGAGAAGTGTCGTTGGTGACGTAGTCGATCACAGGGGCATCATGGGTCTCGGGGTCTACCGGAGATAAGAGGGGGAAGAAACAGTAAATACAGAGCAAACAGAGGCAACACTCAGCATGACATGACGAAAAGCAGAACTAGGGGTGTTCTAACGTAGTGTTGCACGATATAGGTGAAGGGGGAAAACAACCGGCAAGGTATTCCCGGTTCCGGACAAGTGTCAGGCAGATGACCGGAGGGGGAAAGTTCCATGTTCAGATAGTTAGAGGCATCTGACAGGTAAACGGACCGCGTGTTCAGATTCGTCTCGTCGTTCTGAGCAACTTTCATGTAGAAAACATTTTCATCCGGGCTACAGATTATTTATTATGATTTTTCTAAGTTTTAGCAATACTCTGAAATTATTTTAATTCAAAAATAATTGATAAAATGCTAAGGGCACCCAGCATAGGGTACACAAAAGTGCACCCAGTGGCTGACAGCTGGGCCGGGGGTCCCAGTTGACCAGTCAACATTTGACTGGTCAACAGGGGTGGGGGCCCCCTATCATACATACATTTAACTAATACAGAACAATTAGCAGGTTAATTAAGTTAATTAACATTTTAATTAATTAATGAGTTAACATTATTATTTATTTTTATTTTCATATATACTTTTTTAAAATCTCTTTTTCTAAAGGGGCGTGGGGCCCCAACGTGAGTGGCCCATGGGGCCTAAACGGGCGACGGGTTACAGGCGTGTGGGTGCGGGGCGCACCCAGGCGCCCACCACGCGAGGGGAGGCGAGGCCGGGCGGGGCTGTGCCCGGCGGGGGCGAGGCCACGGAGGGGCGGCACTGGGGCGAGGGCACTGCTGCACGGGAGGGGCCGGCGGCGGAGGGCGCGGGCGCAGTGGCACAGGCGAGGGCACAGGCTGGGGGTTGCAGCCACAGCGCTGCACGCGGAGGCAGGGCCTGGCAGCGGCCGGAGACGAGCGCTTCAGCGGCGGAAGCAGCGACGAGCAGAGGAGTAGGGCGGGCGAGGCCAGCGCATGCGCGCAGGAGCGGGGCGCGCGCGTGGGAGGCCAGATGCGCCGGACATGGCCGAGGGATGGGCGCATCGACCGGGACG
Source organism: Triticum aestivum (assembly GCF_018294505.1). Lineage (NCBI taxonomy): Eukaryota > Viridiplantae > Streptophyta > Magnoliopsida > Poales > Poaceae > Triticum > Triticum aestivum. The sequence goes on along the minus strand of NC_057814.1, from coordinate 164,431,865 downwards.
ACGTCCGGCGACCAAACCGAGCGCCGTGAGCACCTACAGAATGGGGAGGCCCGCGCGCGTCCAACTGCACCAGCGACAGCGGCTAGGGTGGTCGGAAATTACCGTGGCAACAATGACGGGCGGTGGCCGGAGCTAGAACTCGGCAAGGTCGACCGCAAGGGGCAAGGGTCGGTGGCGGGGCTGCTTGCGAGCGCGCGTCAGGCTCCTAGGAACCCTAGGAGCTCGACGGTGAGCATCAGCTGCGCGTGACCACGGCTGAGGCCATGGCTGCGAGCTCGTTGGCGGCTTTGGGTTTGACCATGGCGGCAACGAGGTCTACAGGCACGAGAAATGACAGGGGAGAAGGGGATCGACGTTGTTGCTCACCGCGAACCTGCAGATGTGCACGAGCGGGCTCTAGGGAGGCTCGGTGCAGCGGAACGACGGCGGCGGCCTTCGGTGGCCGGAGGTGGAAGAAGAGGGCCGGCTCGACGATTGAGGGGGTCCGAGCACTATCTTGTGGACTGGGAGGACGCAGTCGACGACGGCGGTGCAGACGGACAGGTTGGAGAGGCACGGGGAAGAAGGCCACCACAGTGGTGGCCGACGGCGGCGACGTAGGTGCTCGGGTGAGCGGGATACCGACGAGAGAGAGAGAGAAGATGGATCTGGGAGGGAGGGCGCCGAGGAGGAGTGAGGCCAGGGGGAAGTGGAGCGGGGAGGCGAGGGGAGCCCGAGGCATCGGGGGATCTTATCCCCTCGCCAACGAGGCTGCACGGGGCGGCGGACCGGGTGCGGCGGGAACGGCTCAGTCGCATGAACAAAGAGGAGGAGAGTGATCAACGGGGAGGGGGAATGGGCCATTCGGCTGGGCCGGCTCAAGTGGGTTAGGTCTAGGGGGCAGGGGGTCTCTCCTTCTGTTCCTTTTTCTCTTTATAGTTTTATGAATTAAACAGCTAGCCCCTGTTTTAATCATTTCAGAGCATTTAAACACATTATAAAAATGTTGTTTCAACATGACAATTATCCTGGGATTATTTGCCACAGTTAGAACATTTTAGTTTTCATGTTTGAGCAAATATGAATTTTCGACTTTAGATTGGATTTGAATTTGAATTGTGATTTGGATCAAGTGAAGATTAGCAACAGTAATGTGATGACATGGCACCATTAATAGGGGATTACTGTAGCATGACACTGGGATTGTTACAAATTGTATTAACCGGAAACTTGATACATGTGTGGATACATAGACAAAACACCATGTCCCTAGTAAGCCTCTACTAGACTAGCTCGTTAATCAAAGATGGTTAAGTTTCCTAACCATAGACATGTGTTGTCATTTGATGAACGGGATCACATCATTAAAAGAATGATGTGATGGACAAGACCCATCCATTAGCATAGCATACTGATCGTTCAGTTTTATTGCTATTGCTTTCTACATGTCAAATACATATTCCTTCGACTATGAGATTATGCAACTCCCGGATACCGGAGGAATGCCTTGTGTGCTATCAAACATTATAACGTAACTAGGTGATTATAAAGATGCTCTACAGGTATCTCCGAAGGTGTTTGTTGGGTTGGCATAGATCGAGATTAGGATTTTTCACTCCGAGTATCAGAGAGGTATCTCTGGGCCCTCTCGTTAATACACATCATAAGAAGCCATGCAAGGTATTACGGAATCAGTAAAGAGACTTGCCAGTAACGAGATTGAACTAGGTATGAAGATACCGACGATCGAATCTCGGGCAAGTAACATACCGATGGACAAAGGAAATTACGTATGTTATCATAACGGTTCGACCGATACAGATCTTTGTACAATATGTAGGAGCCAATATGGGCATCCAGGTTCCGCTATTGGTTATTGACCAGAGAGGTGTCTCGGTCATGTCTACATAGTTCTCGAACCCGTAGGGTTCGCACGCTTAACGTTTGATGACGATATAGTATTATATGAGTTATGTGATTTGGTGACCGAATGTTGTTCAGAGTCCCGGATGAGATCACGGACATGACGAGGAGTCTCGAAATGGTCGAGAGGTGAAGATTGATATATAGGACGATGGTATTCGGACACCGAAAGTGTTTCAGAGGGTATCGGGTACATATAGGGTCACCGGAAGGGTTTCTGGGCACCCCCTGGCAAAGATATGGGCTTAATGGGCCAAGGGAGGGACAGACCAGCCCACAAGGGGCTGGTGCGCCCCTCCACCAGACCTTCCAGCCCTAGGGAAAGGAAACGGGGGATGGCAAGTCCCTCCTTCCTTCCCCTCCTCAAGGGAGAAAGGAAAGGGGGGCGCCACCTCCCCCTTCCTTCCCTTGGCGCCTATACAAGGAAGGGGGGCGAACCAGGGCAGGAGCCCAAGTGGGATTCGGCCCCACTTGGGGCGCCCCTTGGCCTTTCCCTCTCTCTCCGACCTATTTATATGCGGAGGGAGGGCGCCTAGAACATAGAACATCAATTGTTAGCCGTGTGCGGCGCCCCCCTCCATAGTTTACGCCTCTGGTCATATCTTCGTAGTGCTTGGGCGAAGCCCTGCGCTGATCACTTCACCGTCATCATCACCATGCCGTCGTGCTGACGGACCTCATCTACTACCTCGACAACTTGCTGGATCAAGAAGGCAAGGGACGTCACCGTGTTGAACGTGTGCAGAACTCAGAGGTGCCGTACGTTTGGTACTTGATCGGTCGGAGCTAGAAGAAGTTCGACTAGATCAACCGCGTTGTCAAACGCTTACGCTTTCGGTCTACGAGGGTACGGGGACACACTCTTCCCCCTCGTTGCTATGCATCTCCTAGATAGATCTTGCATGAGAGTAGGAATTTTTTCGAAATTGCATCCTACGTTTCCGAACAGTGACATCCGAGTCAGGTCTATGTGTAGATGATATGCACGAGTAGAACACAAAGAGTTGTGGGCGGTGATCATCATACTACTTACCACCAATGTCTTATTTTGATTCGGCGGTATTGTTGGATGAAGCGGCCCGTACCAACCTTACATGACCACGTTCATGATACCGGTTCCACCGAAAGACATGCAACTAGTTTTGCATAAAGGTGGCTGGCGGGTGTCTATTTCTCCTACTTCAGTTGAATTGAATTTGACTGCGGCCGGTCCTTATTGATGGTTAAAACAGCAAACTTGATAAATCATCGTTGTGGTTTTGATGCGTAGGTAAGAACGGTTCCTGCTAGAAGCCCGTAGCAGCCACGTAAAACTTGCAACAACAAAGTAGAGGGCGTCTAACTTGTTTTTGCAGGGCATGTTGTGATGTGATATGGTCAAGGCATGATGTGATATACGTTATTGTATGATATGATCATGTTTTGTAAAAGTTATCGGCAACCGACAGGAGCCTTATGGTTGTCTCTTTATTGTATGAAATGCAAACGCCATGTAATTGTTGGAAATATGCCCTAGAGGCAATAATAAATAGGTTATTATTATATTTCCTTGTTCATGATAATCGTTTATTATCCATGCTAGAATTGTATTGATAGGAAACTCAGATACATGTGTGGATACATAGACAACACCATGTCCCTAGTAAGCCTCTAGTTGACTAGCTCGTTGATCAATAGATGGTTACAGTTTCCTGACCATGGACATTGGATGTCGTTGATAACGGGATCACATCATTAGGAGAATGATGTGATGGACAAGACCCAATCCTAAGGCTAGCACAAGATCGTGTAGTTCATTTGCTCAGAGCTTTTCTAATGTCAAGTATCAGTTCCTTAGACCATGAGATTGTGCAACTCCCGGATAACGTAGGAATGCTTTGGGTGTACCAAACGTCACAACATAACTGGGTGACTATAAAGGTTCACTACTGGTATCTCCGAAAGTGTCTGTTGGGTTGGCACGAATCGAGACTGGGATTTGTCACTCCGTGTAAACGGAGAGGTATCTCTGGGCCCACTCGGTAGGACATCATCATAATGTGCACAGTGTGACCAAGGAGTTGATCACGGGATGATGTGAGTTACGGAACGAGTAAAGAGACTTGCCGGTAACGAGATTGAACAAGGTATCGGGATACCGACGATCGAATCTCGGGCAAGTAACATATCGATAGACAAAGGGAATTGCATACGGGATTGATTGAATCCATCACATCGTGGTTCATCTGATGAGATCATCGTGGAACATGTGGGAGCCAACATGGGTATCCAGATCCCGCTGTTGGTTATTGACCGGAGAACGTCTCGGTCATGTCTGCATGGTTCCCGAACCCGTAGGGTCTACACGCTTAAGGTTCGATGACGCTAGGGTTATAGGGAAAGCATGTACGTGGTTACCGAATGTTGTCTGGAGTCCCGGATGAGATCCCGGACGTCACGAGGAGTTCCGGAATGGTCCAGAGGTAAAGATTTATATATGGGAAGTCCTGTTTTGGTCACCGGAAAAGTTTCGGGTGATATCGGTAATGTACCGGGACCACCGGGAGGGTCCCGGGGGTCCACCAAGTGAGGCCACCAGCCCCAGAAGGCTGCGTGGGCCAAGTGTGGGAGGGGACCAGCCCCAGGTGGGCTGGTGCGCCGCCCCACCAAGGCCCAAGGCGCATGGGAGAGTTGGAGGGGGCAAACCCTAGGTCCAGATGGGCCTTAAGGCCCACCCTAGTGGCGCCCCCCTCTCCTCCCCTTGGCCGCCCCCCCTAGATGGGATCTAGGGCTGGCCGCCAGCCCTTGGGGGTGGAAACCCTAGGGGGGGCGCAGCCCCTTCCCCCCTATATATAGTTGAGGTTTGGGGCTGCCCAAGACACGAGAACGTCTCTCTTTCGGCGCAGCCCTACCCCTCTCCCTCCTCCTCCTCTCCCGCGGTGCTTGGCGAAGCCCCTGCGGGATTGCCACGCTCCTCCATCACCACCACGCCGTCGTGCTGCTGCTGGATGGAGTCTTCCCCAACCTCTCCCTCTCTCCTTGCTGGATCAAGGCGTGGGAGACATCACCGGGCTGCACGTGTGTTGAACGCGGAGGCACCGTTCTTCGGTGCTTAGATCGGAATCAACCGTGATCTGAATCGCTACAGTACGACTCCCTCATCCGCGTTCTTGCAACGCTTCCGCATCGCGATCTACAAGGGTATGTAGATCCACTCCCCTTCCCCTCGTTACTAGAGTACTCCATAGATTGATCTTGGTGATGCGTAGAAAATTTTGAATTTCTGCTACGTTCCCCAACAGTAATTCCTTTACTTTATCACAATGCATTAGCCATAGTTGTAGAAGCAATAGTTGGCGAGATGACCACGCGCAGCGATGGAGATCAAGGTGTCGAGCCGGTGAGAATGGAGATCATGACGATGCTTTGGAGATGGAGATCAAAAGCACAAGATGATGATGGCCATATCATGCCACATATTTTGATTGCATGTGATGTTTATCTTTTATGCATCTTATTTTACTTAGTATGGCCGTAGCATTATAAGATGACCCATGAACTAAATTTCAAGGTATAAGTGTTCTCCCTGAGTATGCACCATTGCGACAGTTCGTCGTGTTGAGACACCACGTGATGATCAGGTGTGATAGACTCTACGTTCACATACAACGGGTGCAAGACAGTTTTGCACATGCGGAATACTCGGGTTAAACTTGACGAGCCTAGCATGTACAGACATGGCCTCGGAACACTGGAGACTGAAAGGTCGAACATGAATCATATAGTAGATATGATCAACATAGAGATGTTCACCATTGATGACTACTCCATGTCACGTGATGATCGGACATGGATTAGTTGATTTGGATCACGTATCATTTAGATGACTTGAGGGATGTCTATCTAATTGGGAGTTCTTAAGTAATTTGATTAATTGAACTTAATTAATATCATGAACTTAGTCCTGATAGTACATGCAAATTATGTTGTAGATCAATAGCTCGCGTTGTAGCTCCCCTATGTTTTTGATATGTTCCTAGAAAAAACTAAGTTGAAAGATGATAGTAGCAATGATGCGGACTGGGTCCATGATCTCAGGATTATCCTCATTACTGCATAGAAGAATTATGTCCTTGATGCACCGCTAGGTGGCAGACCTATTGCAGGAGCAGATGCAGACGTTATGAATGTTTGGCAAGCTCGATATGGATAACGGAAATGATTCCCGAGCTCTTCGCGATGATGCAATGATGCGCCATGCTTTACGGCTTAGAACCGAGACTTCAAAAATGTTTTGAACGCCACGGAGCATATGAGATGTTCCAAGAGCTGAAATTGGTATTTCAGACTCATGCCTATGTCGAGAGGTATGAGACCTCTGACAAGTACTTTGCCTAGAGGATGGACGAGAATAGCTCAGCTAGTGAGCATGTGCTCAGAATGTTTGGGCACTACAATCGCTTGAATCAAGTGGGAGTTAATCTTCCAGATAAGATAGGATTGACAGAGTTCTCTAGTCACTATAACCAAGCTACTAGAACTTCGTGATGAACTATAATGTGCAAGGGATAACGCAAATGATTCCCGAGCTCTTCGCGATGCTGAAATCGGCGAAGGTAGAAATGAAGAAAGAGCGTCAAGTGTTGATGGTTAACAAGACCACTAGTTTCAAGAAAAAAGGCAAAGGAAAAGAAACGGAACTTCAAGAAGAATGGCAAGCAAGTTGCCACTCCCGTGAAGAAGCCCAAAGCTGGACCTAATCCTGAAATTGAGTGTTTCTACTGCAAAGGGAATGGTCGCTAGAAGCGGAACTACCCCAAATACTTGGCGGATAAGAAGAATGGCAAAGTGAAGAAATGTATATTTTATATACAAGTTACTGATGTGTACTTTACTTGTGTTCAAAGCAACCCCTGGTATCGGTGTGGAACGACACCTATGGGATAAAAAGAATCCCTAATACGGTTGCCGGGGCACAGGGTTGTGAGAAGAGCAGGATTAGTAATCAGCACAAGGATCATTTACCCAGGTCCGGGCCGCGAGGATGCCTTGGCTGTTTTGGGCTTCGGTTTTACCTTCATTTACCTCCCCTGTTCTGCTTGGTGTGGCCGCGGGCGCGGCTCCGACTGCCCATGCACAGGTAAAGGGGTATAAAGGTGCGCCCCTCTTCTGTACACCGACAGGAGCCCCCGGGCCTGGGCCACACATAAGCGCGACACGTTGTTGGGCCACGCCCAAAACGGTGCGCGGGCAGGCGGGGCTGTTTTTACCGCGGTAAAACTTTTCGCGCGCTGCGCTTCCCACGACCCGCGTTGAATGCGCGACGTGGCGGGGTGCGCGTGACGTGGGCGGCATGCGTGGGGCGGTTTCTGCACGCATGCGTCACATCATGGTTAAGAGGCGGCTTGCGCCTTCCCCATAAAAAGAGGGAGGCATGGAGGCGTGGCTCATTTACTGTGTGGGGCCGGGTCGCGGTCTTCAAGGCGTCCACACCCCACGATCACGGGGTGGGGAGAGGTCGCCTCACCCGTCCCCTCGGTTCTGCATGTTCGCCACGCGTCCTCCATGCACTTGGGGTGGCGAGCGGTGGAGGCGGGAAACCGGGCCGTCGCTGGTTGGGGCAGCGGTCGGTCTCGATTCCCTGCGCCTCCGGTGGCTGGATTGGCCAACCGGGGCAGCCGAGCCCTGGTCCCGCCCCTTTATAAGGAGAGGGAAGGGGGGATGGCATCCCACACTCTTCTATCTTCTATCTCCTCCTACTTCTGCTTCTTCCTCTCATCCGCCATGGAGAAAGGGAATCCCGGCCCCTCGATGGTGGCAGCGAGGGTCGCCGCTCAACAGCGCGTCCCCCCTCCTCCCGAGGCTGTGGTGGTGGAGCCGGCCGTGAGGGGAAGGGGGAGGGGGCGAGGCCGTGGGCGAAGCCGTGGCAGAGGTCGTGGTGCTCGGGGAAGAGGAGGACGGGGTGGCGCGCCAGCTTCGCCCCCGCCAATCATGCCTTTCCCGACGGAGGGCCATGTTGAAGACCAGCCCTGCGAGTTCTTCATCAGGCTGCGCCGGACTCCGCGTCATCGTCTTCGTCTCCCCGCCCCGTTTGCTCGGGTGATGGAGCGTGACCCGCCCCAGACCCTCAGGTTGCACATGAGGGGCTGTGGGAATGGGGGCACGCGGGTCGACGTCGACTTCCCGGCTCCTCGGGTCATGTACCTCCGCCACGGATGGAAGACGTTCGCTCGCATCCACAGCCTGACGACGGAGCTCGTCCTCTACTTCAAATTAATGGAGGACGGCATGCTCTCCGTCAAGGTCTTCGAAGAGTTTTGGAACTCGTCTGAAGTGCTGCGTGGAGAGCTCCACCGACGGAGACTTCGGCGATGGAAGCTCTTCCTCGAGCAAAAGTGACGAGGAGGACAGCGGGGCAGATGACGGGGACGAGTCCGACTAGGTGTCGGATGCCTCGCGCCTGGGCGGGTGCGGCAGCAGCAGCATCTGCACCTTGCCGCTCCTCCGGCGGGGTTTCACCGGGGGAGGGGCCAGCTCCTTGAACTTTTCGGGGCCGTCTCCTTGGGTGGCTGGTGTCGGGAGGCTGCGGAAGAGGACGAGGGCAGGCGGCAAGGCCGTCAACTCGGAGTACGCGGGCACCAACGCCTTCATCGCGTATTGCCGGTCCTGCCGCCTCGTCTTCCAGCTCCTTTCCCGGCACCGTCATCACCGGCCCACCCTTGGGTAGCCACCGAGGTGTTCTCTTGGTGCTTTTTGCTGCTCGTAGCTCGCCTAGGCGCCCCTTTTGCCCTTTAGCCTTCTTGACCTGCCTCCTGAGGAGAGGGACAAGAAAGGGATTACGGGCATCTCATCTCTTTTTAGCTTGTAATCCTTCGGGCCTTCATTAAATTAGAACTTGTAATCCCCTTGCTCATGTTTTTCATTCCGTACGGACTGTACCCGTGTGGGACTTTTTTTAATGAAAAAGGGATGTTTGCCGGGTTTTTCGTTCGTGGGTAGACCCCACGACAAGGAGTGAATCCTTGTTACTATTTAAGATAAACGTTCTTCGCCCGGCAACAGGCCTTGTCATCCCCCACACTTCGCTCGACCATTCTCGCGGTCTTGGCTGAGGCAGGGATGAAGTGGGCTTAGGCTCCTCGTTCTATCTCCTTGCCGCCGCGGCTACAACCAAATCCGCACCCGGGAGATAATCCTTAGGTATAGGAAAAAAGGGAGCATGATAGCCTGGAGGTAAAACGAGGTTTCACATGCCCCAGTTCCGTTCCGAAATGCATGACAGAGGATGAAAGACTTAGCTGGATCTGCAGCCCCCGGCGATCTTGTCTTGCCGCGGTTGGATCCTTGTACTTGCAGCCGCCGCAACTCTGGTTTGCCGGGGTCGGGACGCCGGTCCATTCCCTTTCTTCCAAGTAGCTCCGCAGAAGTGCCCATGTGCCCTGCGAACCAAAGGAGGACAGAAAATAACAGAGAGACGCGCACTCGACCTCTAGGCTAGGGGTTAGTCGCCGCTAAGCACTATCAACCCTAACCAAGGAAGAGACTCGACCTAGCATGCATGCTATAACTTAGGGTGCCAGCGCTTCATTTATTTATGCTCAGGGTCTGCACCTGGCTTTGTACAAAGGGTTACATGCCTTGCCGGCAAAGCTTGTACAAAAAGGTGGCTTGCCCGGGGGCCCGGCAAGCCGCGCCTTATGGGTAAAACTTGCGAAGATGCTCGATGTTCCAGGAGTTGCTCATTGGGACGGCATCTTCGGTCTCCAGGCGGACTGCGCCGGGCCTGGTGACTCGTATTACCCGATAAGGGCCTTCCCACTTCGGCATCAACTTGTTGGAATTCTTGGCCGACTGAACGCGCCGAAGAACAAGGTCGCCTTACTCAAAGCTTCGGGCATGAACCTTGCGGCTATGGTAGCGGCGCAAGGCTTGCTGGTAGCGTGCTGCTCTCACAGCCGCCCGAAGACGGTCTTCCTCAAGGAGCATTGCGTCATCTTGCCGCAACTGCTCTTGCTCAAGCTCATCATAAGCGAGCACTCGAGGTGACCCGTATATGAGTTCCGTGGGGAGAACTGCCTCCGCCCCGTATACTAGGGCAAAGGGTGTCTGACCAGTGGCTCGATTTGGCGTTATCCTGATCGACCAAAGAACCGCCAGTAACTCATCAATCCAGCACCTCCCGCTCTTGTGCAGCCTGTCAAAGGTCTTCGTTCTCAGTCCTCGCAACATTTCAGCATTCGCCCTCTCTGCTTGGCCATTGCTCCGGGGGTGTGCCACGGAAGCAAAACAGACGTTGCTGCCGAGGTCTTGAATGTACTTCATGAAGGTGTTGCTCCGGGGGCGTGCCGTTGTTGGTGATGACTCTGTTTGGCACACCAAAACGGCAGACTAGTCCCTTGAAGAACTTGACCGCTGACTGTGCTGTCACCTTCCTCACAGGTTCCACCTCTGCCCACTTTGTGAACTTGTCGATTCCAACGTACAAGTACTCAAAGCCCACGACAGCATGGGGGAAAGGGCCCAGAATGTCGAGCCCCCAGACCGAGAATGGCCAGGAGAGATGGATCGTTTGAAGGGCTTGAGCTGGTTGATGAAGCTTCTATGAATGGAACTAACACGCTTCACACTTGGTTACTAGTGTCGTCCCATCATGGAGGGTGGTGGGCCAGAAGAAACCTTCCCGGAACGTCTTGCCGGCAAGGGCTCTTGACCCTATGTGGGAGCCACATATGCCTCCATGTATCTTTGCCAACAGCTCCAGTCCTTCCTCCCGGGGGATGCACTTCAATTTCACATTGTTCGGCCTTCTCCTGTACAGGACGTCATCGACGAACTGGTACAGGGCAGACCAACGGGCTACTCTTTCCGCTTCTTCCTGCTCCTCAGGAAGTTCCCCTGTTTGGAGGTATCGGACGGTATGTCGCGCCCATGCCGGAGCCTGGGGCTCGACGGCAAGGACCAAAGGCATTTCTTCGGCCATGGGAGCGGTTGTCTCCACGGCCAGGGCTTGACGCCCTACCAGAGCCAGTTGCTCTTCGGTAGGCTCAGCGTCCACGGCAGCATCCTTGCCGGCAGCCCTAGGGGGCTCGGCGGGGAAGTACTTGCCGGGACCTGATTTCCTTCACTTGTTCTGCCCCGCTGACGGTTCGACGGATGGCTGAGTTAACCGGAGCAAAGAGGTACCTGGTTCCACAAGTAGCTTGAATGCAGCACACTTCGACAGGTAATAAGCGATGTCGTTCTCCGCTCGGGGAACGTGCTCCGCCTGGATACCGTCAAAGCGCTCCTCCAGCTTCCTCACTTCATCTATGTAGGCTTCCATCAACGGGCTCTGGTAATCCTTGTTGACTTTCCTGACGACAAGCTACAAGTCACCCCTGACGATGAGCTTCTTCACCCCGAGGTCTGCCGCGATCCTGAGACCGGCAAGCAGGCCCTCGTACTCAGTAGTGTTGTTTGTGAACATCTCTCTAGGAAAGTGCATCTGTATCACGTACTTGAGGAGCTCTCCGGTGGGCGCGACAAGCAGCACATCGGCACTGGCGCCTTGCAGCGAGAAGGCCCCATCAAAGTACATGATCCAGTCGCGGTTCGCTTCCTTGCCGGGGAGAGCGGTCTCTTGGATTTCATCGTCAGGTGTGGAGGTCCATTCCGCAATGAACTCTGCCAAGATTCTGCTTTGGATTGTTGAGGTACTTTCAAACTTCAACCCGAAGCTCGACAACTCCAAGGCCCATTCCACAATCCTTCCGGTTGCATCTGGGTTGTGCAGTATCCGTTGTAGCGGGAGGCGGGTGACGACAGTGATCTCATGGGCTTGGAAGTAATGACGCAGCTTCCTCAAGGCCAGAAGGAGGCCGAAGAGCAATTTCTGCACACCGGAGTACCTCAATCTAGCCCCCTGCAAGAGGGACCTGACAAAGTAAACCGGGTGCTACATCATCTTCTTTTTTTGCACCACTTCGCTAGACTGTGCGGGCGTTGCCCTGATGGCGTCAGACTCTGCCCGGGGGCCTTGCCTTGCCGGCACCAGGTCCTGCCAGGGGAATCTTTGGCTCGCCGTCCGCTGGTTCTGTCGTCGCCACTGCCTCCTCGTCGACCTCCCTCTGCGCCACCAGTGCGGGGCTGACCACTTGATTTGTTGCCGCTAGGTACAGCAGCAACGGTTCCCGTGGCTTAGGCGCAACCAGTATTGGCGTGGAGGAAAGGTATTTCTTCAGATCCTGCAACGCTGCCTCGGCTTCTGGGGTCCACTCCATCGGGCCTGCCTTCTTCAAGATTTTGAAGAAGGGAAGGGCACGCTCGGCGGACTTGGAGATGAACCGGCTCGTGGCGGCGACGCAGCCGGTGAGCCGACGCACATCCTTGATCCGCTTGGGCGCCTCAATCTGTTCAATAGCCTTGATTTTGTCTGGGTTCGCCTCGATCCCGCACAGCGATACAAAGAATCCGAGAAGCTTGCCGGACGGAACGCAGAAGACACACTTCTCAGGGTTCAGCTTAAGGTTGATCTTGCGTAGGTTGGCAAATGTCTCTCCCAGATCTTGCACAAGAGTTGCCCCGTCCTTGGTTTTGACCACTATGTCATCCATGTATGATTCCATATTTCTATGGAGCTGGGGTTCAAAACCAATTTGTACTGCTCTTGCAAATGTCGAGCCAGCACTCATCAACCCGAAAGGCATCCGTAAAAAGCAATACTTACCACATGGGGTGATGAATGCTGTCTTCTCTTCATCTTCTCTTGTCATGAAGATTTGGTGGTAGCCCGAGTAGGCGTCGAGGAATGACAGCAGATCACACCCGGCCGTGGAGTTGACAATCTGGTCGATGCGCGGCAACGGGAAGGGGTCCTTAGGACAAGCCTTATTGATATCTGTGTAGTCAATACACAGCCTCCACTTCCCATTTGCCTTGCGCACCACTACCGGATTGGCCAACCACGTTGGATGGAGCACTCCTCTCACCAAACCCGCCGCTTCCAACTTCTTGATCTCCTCTGTGATGAACTCATGCCTCTGCAGAGCCTACTTTCTGACCTTCTACTTGACGGGCCGCGCATGAGGACAGACAGCTAGGTGGTGCTCAATCATCTCCCTGGGAACACCGTGGATGTCGGATGCTTGCCATGCAAACACGTCGACATTCGCCCGCAGGAAGGTGACGAGCGCGCCTTCCTATTTGCTGTCGAGGGTGGAGCGTATGGTGAAAGCCCCTCCCGTGCCATCCTCCCTGACGGACACCTTCTTGGTCTGTGGTGGCTCAGCTCTGGATTTCTTGCTTTTGCCGGTAGAGTTCTCTGGCACGTCCTCGATGGTAGCACAACACTCCAAGGAGGTGCGCTTGCCGGAGTGGGTACAACAGGTATTGTCGGGCTTCTTCTTCTTCCCCGGGGCTTCAGTGGCAGGAGCAAGTGCCTTGGCGGCAGCTGCTGCGACTGCTTCCCGGTAGAGTTGGTCGGCGCAAATCAGCGCGTCTTTCTTGTCGGAGGGGACAGAGATGATGGTCAACGGCCCGGGCATCTTTAGCATGTTGTAGGCGTAGTCCGACGCCACCATGAACTTGGCTAGTGCCTGGGGGCCGACGATCCCGTTGTAGGGCAAGGGGATCTCGGCCACGTCGACGTCCGTCCTGTGGTTCAACTCCCCTCCAAACATCACGGGCAGCGTGACCTTCCCCTTCGGCTGGCTCCTCCCCGGATTGACCCCTTGAAACGTGCCCGTTTCCTCGAGGTCTCCATCAGGGATTTGCGGCCTTTTGATCACGACGGGCGAGATCAAGTTCAGGCCGGCCCCGCCATCGACCAACATCTTGTTCACCTTGGGGTTGCGTATCGTTGGCGAGACCAACAACGGCAAACACCCGACCGCGGTTGTGCGGTCAGGGTGGTCGTCGGCGTCAAAGATGAGGGGCGTGCTGGACCACTTCAGCGGCTTCTGAGCGTCGAACGACGGCTCCGCTGCTGTAATCTCACACGCCCACTGCTTGAGCTAGCGGTGAGAAGTATGCAACGAGGCGCCACCGTCGACGCACATGGCCTATGTAGCCTTCTAGAACTCTTGCTTGCTGGACTCGTCGTCCTCGTCATGATCAACGTGTTCTTGCTTCTTGTCACGGCCCCGGGCGGGCCTCTCTTGCTGGCTGTCCTTGTCGCGGCGGCTGCCTTGGCTGCCACGCTTCTTGCCGGATCCCTCGGCACCGTCCTGACCCTTCTCCTTGTCCCGCCTCTCATATTCGGCCTTTTGCTTTTCAGCAAGCAGCTCGACTTGCCGGCAGTTCTGGAGGTCATGACCCTTGGTGCGGTGGATCTTGTAGTACTGCTTGCCGGAGCCCCCTGGCTGATCGGCAGCTGCTAAGGCCCCGTAGGCGATGCACCCGGCAATCTCCTTGCCGGGGTCGTCTGCCTTGACCTTCTTGGTAGCGCCGGTGTCGTCAGATCCTTCAACGGCAAGCACGGCCTTGCCCTTGCGTTTCTTGTTGCGATGCTGGCCCTTCTTCGTCGGGGCGGCGGTGTCTTCTTCAGTAGAGTCGGTTTCCGCGCCAGCGTCCTCGCCGGGGTACTTCCTTTCCTCTTCAGCACGGGCGCACCTATCGGCCAGAACGTAGAGTTCGGCCACATCGTTAACCTTGGTCATCGCCAGCTCTTCGCGCATCTTGCGGTTGCACACGTTCTGATGGAACGCGGTGATCACAGCGGCAGGATGAACGCCGGGGATGTTTTACTGCACCCGGCTGAATCTCTGGATGTACTTGCGCAAGGTTTCCCCTTCCTTCTAGGTATGATATGCAGATCACTGGCCTGGCCATGAGCTAGGTGGCCTCCAGTGAAGGCGCCAACGAACTCATGGCACAGATCCGACCAAGAAGAAATGGAATCCGTCGGCAAGTGCATCAACCAAGACATAACATTGGGCTTCAGTGCCAAAGGGAAGTAATTGGCAAGCACCTTGTCGTCGCGAGCTCCGGCAGCCTGCATCGCGATGGTGTAGATGCTGAGGAACTCGGATGGATGGGTCTTGCCAGTATACTTCTCGCCGACGTCGGGCTTGAACATGCGGTGGGACGGCCACTGGAACTGCCGCAGCTCACGGGTAAAGGCTGGGCCGCCCACCTCGTAAGGTAGGCCGCCGGGCCCCCCGGCACCGGTGGTCCATAGCGGGTCCCACCCGTTTGTCCAACTGGTGGCGTGTAGCACGCCGGCATCTTCATGAGCTCGTTCTCGAAGAACTTGGCGCTGGTCGCGGTGGGTCTGCGGGTCGGACGACGCTATAGAGATGTTATCACAAGCGTCGTCATGACGGGCTGACGCTCGCGGCGGCTGGCGAGGAGGAGGAGAGTGCACCGTGACCGCACAACCCCCGGTCCTCCCAGCGCTGGCATGTGGTGGCTCGGTGGAGCGCCAGCCCGAGGGTCCCGCCGGTCGCGGATCATCTTTGTTGGCGACGGCGACGAGGCTCCGGATGGTGGCCCTCCACTCGTCGAGCTTTTCCGCAGCAGGAGGGAAGTCGAGGAGCAGCTACGCGCGCACCAAAGCTTCTGCTAGCGTGGGTGGCGGCGACAGCTGCGTGGATCGTGGCGCGCTTCGACTTCTAACCACGTTAGAAGGAGCTCTATCACGACCCAGCGGTTGCGCGCCATTTTCGCCAGCACTTCGACGGGCATGCTGAACTCCTTCATTCCGCGGACGATGCACAGGGCTCTTCCCACGGCGGTGTGCAGGGTCACCGGTGTGGTGACGCTGCTCATCGCGCACACGATGGGAAGAGCGCGCAGTGGTCACCGGCGTGGGCGTCTTGGAGGTTGCTGCGCTGCCCGTGGGTGGCACAACGACACTCCTGGAGGGGCCCACGCCGCCTGCAGGGGGCCCAGCCCCGTCTTTGGATTTGGTGGCGTGCGGCCCGTCGCCTGGTGCACGAACGGCGCCGCTCGCCAGGCTCTGACTGCCAGGGCGATGCTGGTGCTCGCGGACCACGGCTCGGGTTCTGTCCGCGACCGGGCCACTGCTCGCGCGCCCTGGCACAGGCCGTTCGGCCCCCGACGAGTTGATTGTCGTGGCCGTCTTCTTCTTGGGAGCCATGGCGATGAAGAACGCTAGGCTAACTACTAGACCAGATTCTCACAATTGTGCCCCCTACCTGGCACGCCAAAGATGTCGGTGTGGAACGACACCTATGGGATCACAAGAATCCCTACTACGGTTGCCGGGGCGCATGGTTGTTTGAAGAGCCGGATTAGTAATCAGCACACGGATTGTTTACCCAGGTTCGGGCCGCGAGGATGTGTAAAACCCTAGTCCTGCTTTGGTGGTTGTATTGAGTGTTCTTGAGCTCATGAACTAGCTGCGGTGGCCGCGTGGTTCCAAAGAGACGAATCCCCCTCCAGTATGCCATGGGCCTCCTTTAATAGTCGAAAGGGGCTGCCACAGTGACACACAGGAGGTGGAAAGGCGTACAGTACTGCGAGCTTATCGCTCGTATCATAGGACAAGACGCATTTAATGCGCCGCTGAGGTGTCCCCTAGCTCTATCGGGGGCGGGAGTGAGGCATGTCCCATCTGTTGCCGCTCCTCCTCGCTTCGACACACGCCCTGGCCGGCGATGCGTGCGGCGCCATGTAGGCAGGCAGGCAGCTGAGCTGGCGCGGTGGTGGAGCCTTCACGAAGATCTGCATGCTGCCATGCAGGCGCTTGATGAGTTGCCCTGGGAGCTGCATGTTGCCACGCAGGTGCCTTCTCAGTTGGTTGAGGTGGCAGCTGCATGCGAACGGCGGCGGAGACTTGGTTGGTGCGGGCCTGACAGTGGCCCTGCTGGCTCCCTCGGTGAGGGCCTTGCCGGGTGGCCGGCAATGGTCTTGCCGTGGTGCGCTCTCGTCTCCGGCAAGGATCTTGCCGGGGGTCTTGTGGCTCTCCTTGGCAAGGATCTTCCGAGGGCCGTTTTCTTTTAATCCTCATCTAATCTTGAACATTCCTTGGTCTTGACAAAGATCTGCATGCCACCATGGAGGTGTCTCCCAAGCCCTAGTTCCAACGTGGTTGGTTGAGTTGGAACCCGTGGGCTCGAGGGTGGCTCACTCCGCTGGTGTGGGCAAGCCACCCCGGCAAGGGTCTTGCCGGGGCTGCTGAGTCTGCCCCCGGCAAGGATCTTGCCGGGGGAACCTGCTTCTCCTCTCTGCTTCTTTGTGTTCTTGGCCTTGGCGTTGCCTTGGCTGTTTTGGGCTTCGGTTTTACCTTGGTTTACCTCCCCTGTTCTGCTTGTGGCCGCGGGAGCGGCTCCGACTGCCCGTGCACAGGTAAAGGGGTACAAAGGTGCGCCCCTCTTTTGTACACCGACACCTGGTATTTGATACCGGTTCAGTTCCTAAGATTAGTAACTCGAAACAGGAGTTGCAAAATGAACATAGACTAGTTAAGGGCGAGGTGACGATATGTGTTGGGAGTGATTCCAAGGTTGATAAGATCACCATCGCACACTCCCTCTACCTTCGGGGATTAGTGTTGAACCAAAATAAATGTTATTTGGTGTTTGCGTTGTGCATGAATATGGTTGGATCATGTTTATTGCAATACGGTTATTCATTTAAGTCAGAGAATAATTGTTGTTCTGTTTACATGAATAAAACCTTCTATGGTCATACACCCAATGTAAATGGTTTATTGAATCTCGATCGTAGTGATACACATATTCATAATATTGATGCCAAAAGATGCAAAGTTGATAATGATAGTGCAAAATATTTGTGGCACAGCCGTTTAGGTCATATTAGTGTAAAGCGCATGAAGAAACTCCATTCAGATGGACTTTTGGAATCACTTGATTATGAATCATTTGATACTTGCGAACCATGTCTCATGGGAAAGATGACTATAACTCCGTTCTCCGGAACAATGGAGCCAGCCAATGACTTATTGGAAATAATACATACCGATGTATGCGGTCCGATGAGTGTTGAGGCTCGCGGCAGGTATCGTTATTTTCTGACCTTCACAGATGATTTGAGTAGATATGGGTATATCTACTTAATGAAACACAAGTTTGGAACATTTGAAAAGTTCAAAGAATTTCAGAGTGAAGTGGAGAATCATCGTAACAAGAAAATAAAGTTTCTACGATCTGATCGCGGAGGCGAATATTTGAGTTATGAGTTTGGCCTTCATTTAAAAGAATGTGGAATAGTTTCACAACTCACGCCACCTGGAACACCATAGCGTAATGGTGTGTCCAAACGTCGTAATCGTACTTTATTAGATATGGTGCGATCTATGATGTCTCTTACCGATTTACCACTATCGTTTTGGGGTTATGCATTAGAGATAGTCGCATTCACATTAAATATGGCACCGTCTAAATCAGTTGAGACGACACCCTATGAATTGTGGTTTGGCAAGAAACCTAAGCTATCGTTTCTTAAAGTTTGAAGTTGCGACACTTACGTCAAAAGGCTTCAGCCTGGTAAGCTCGAACCCAATCGGAGAAGTGCATCTTCATAGGATACCCTGAGGAAACAATTGGGTACACCTTCTACCACAGATCCGACGGCAAGATCTTCGTCGCCGAGAATGGAACCTTTCTATAGAAGGAGTTTCTCTTGAAAGAAGTGAGTGGGAGGAAAGTAGAACTTGATGAGGTAATTGTACCTTCTCTCGAATTGGAAAATAGCACATCAGTGAAATCCGTTCCCGTGATGCCTACACCAACTAGAGAGGAAGCTAACGATGATGATCATGAAACTTTGGATCAAGTTACTACTGGATCTCATAGGTCGAACAGAGCATGTTCCGCACTAGAGTGGTACGGTAATCCTGTCCTGGAAGTCATGTTATTAGACCATGGAAAACCTACGAACTATGAAGAAGCTATGATGAGCCCAGATTCCGACATATGCACTACAAAAAAATACACTTCCGTGATGATACGTGTTTGTCATAGTAGGTCACGTTTTCTATCATGCATGTACATCCATGAAGATTTTATGAAAGAATCAAGATAGTCATACCTGTGCTGTCGTAGAAGTGTTCCATGACATTAACAAAATTATCATCACAGAAGTGTTCACTTCCATGACGATAAATGCCGCGTCATGCAAGTGCTTTCGTCAAGGTTGACCGACACATGGCATCCATCGTAACGGATCGCCGTTAAGCTATCGGGTCCGGTTTTGGATCCGATAACCCGCTAACAGCCACGACCAATGACAATTTTCCACGTGTAAAATTCTCATTGGCCGACGGAACCACGTGTCAGCTCCGCGTTGCCACAGGTGTCACTCATCCAATGGGTGAGATGCGCCTATGATACGTTGACACGTGGACCGGCCCAAAAGTGGCCCATAAATATTAAATGGGCCGGCCCAACTATAGGCCCACAAGATTTTGCGGACCATAATGGGCCGGCCCAGCTAAAGGCCCATGAGATCTCACCAACCATAATGGGCCGGCCCAGCTAAAGGCCCACGAGATATCGCCGACCATAATGGGCCGGCCCAGCTAAAAGCCCACAAGATTTTGTGGACACTAGTGGGACGGCCCATGAACAGGCTACCATATTTTGGGCAAAATGTCGGCCCATATTTGATCCGGTCCATTAACAGCCTGCCACGTTCCGGGCCCAATAAAGGCCCATATGAGATCCGGCCCGTTAAAAGCCTACCACGTTCTGGGCCAAATTACGGCACAGATCAGATCCGACCCTTTAAGAGGCTTTGGGCTAAATTATGGCCCATATCAAATTCGGCCCGTCAACTGGACACTATGCTTTTGGGCCCACTTGCTAAAGGCCCATTTAGTAATGCGGCATGATATTAGTTTCGGCCTGTTAAAGGCCTGTTTAACATTTCGGCCCTATATTTATTTCGGCGTGTTAAAAGCCCGTCATATAGTTGGGCCTAACTATGGCCCGGTTTGCATCCGGCGGCCTGCTCACAGCAGATAATCTGATTGGTCCACACAAGGACCGAGACATTTTTGGCCTGTTAACGGCCGTGATGTGATTGGCACAATCATGGGCCGGGGTCTATTTCGGCCTACTGCCGGCCCGTGAGTTGTTCGGCACGTTTCAGTCCCAAACTACTTTTCAGCCTCCTAAAAGCCCATTGAGTTTTCTTGCAAAAATAGGGCCGACGGTTTACTCGGCCTATTAGAGGCCCAAATCTACTACTGGGCCAGTTTACATTTAGGCCTGTTAACGGACCAAGTATGTAGTTATTTGCATGACGCCCGATTATGTACCGTAATTTTACAGTTTAGTCGGTTTACTGCGAAGACAGGATATATATAGAGTAAAATAACTACAGCTTCGTGAATAAGAAAAAACCTAGACTATACAATAAGAAATTACGGCATATTACATCCACTGGGCATCAAAGTTCACCACTATGATAATAAAGCACAAGCAGACAGCAGATTACATACACTGGGCATCAAAGATCGCCACCAATGCAAATAAACATGCCGACAAAATAATATACAAATCCGACAACTCTTTAATAGAGTTCAAGAAAGGTTAGCCCTGCTTGGGAGCTGTAGCGCAAGTAGCTGAGCAAGCTGATGAGACTGCGCTTGTTTGACACTTATATCCTCCTCACTCTGAAAGATAAACAAGCAGACAGATGACAGGTTTTGCACATATAAGTATCAATGCTGACAATTCATCGCATTTCTTACTGATGAATAAAGTGACACGGTTTAAAATAGCATTAACACATTATGGTATTGTTCAGGTTAAGACATGGCAGGAAATGACATTGTGAAGGAGTTGGCAGCTTCATGGCACCACTGGATTACAGATCAAGAACTCATAAGTATCAATGGTTAGTGTGCTGTCAATTTATCCCATTTCAGATTGGCAAGTAAAGAGACGGTTTAAATAATAGTAGAACGTTATGACATTGTTCATAGTTAAGACATTGCAGAATATGACATTGTGCTATAGTGGGTAGGTTCACCACACCACTGGATTACGGAGCAAGAACAGAAGCATACATGAAGTGCAAAAGAAGATCACTTGCTCTGTATAGTTTAATTTACATGGCATGAAGAAGGAACTTGGTTGTACAACTGAAAACTTAAATTGAGAAGGACAAATAACTTCTGTTTATGAACTACATAATAAACTTTAGACATGCAATTTGATGCAAACACCAAAAATAAACAGCTGTTGCAGTCATGCCTAACCAAATATACACAACAAAGTTTGAAGGCTTGAGAAGGACAAACTTACATTATTGGTGAAGACAGGCTCTATAAAGCCCTTGTCCATGCTGATGGGGGGGGGGCAATTCAAGAAGTTTACCACATAATCTTCTTCATAAGCATTGCCTTTATTCTACATTTTGTTAAGAGTAAATATAGATGTGATAATATAAGAAAAAATGGAGAATATTTAAGATAAGATGAAGAGTGATGCTACATAACCAAGTAGCTATAAATGTAAGTACAGCGATACAGGCAAAAGGTACAGCCAAGAGCAATGCAGAGCTAAACTTCTTCAGAACCATCGGTGTTATCCAACCTTATGGTAAGAGTAAATATAGATCTAATACGTAGAAAATGGAGGGGAAGGAAAATAAGCTGCAGAGTGATGGTACATGAACAACTACCTGTCAATATAAGTACACTGATAAAGGGCAGCAGGTACTTACAAGAACAATGCAGAGCTAAAAAATTTCATTGGCATTGGATATATTCTACACTAATGTAACCATTCATACAGATCAGATAATTTGGAGCGAACAATTGATAAGCAAGCTCTCATGCATACTGCTGTCACATAATGAACCAGGTATGAATGCAAGTACAGTGATACAGGACAACAGGTACTAACAAGAGCAAAGCAGCGGGCAGCATACCCTGTCGTTCTTTTCAAACCGGAATTCTTCTTCGAGCTGATTTCCTGCAAAAAAGATCCGTGAGGCATATGCAGAAAAGTAGAAGTTCAAATTGCCATGTGATATCATAGACAGTACCTCATCCTGGGAACAAGACCAGTGCATAACAAGGTTTTTCCATTCAATGTCTTCTAAATTTAGCACAGGAGACTTCACCGAAAATTTGTTTATAGACTTGCCATCAAAGTGTGATTTCCTCAGGTAACACCGATACTGCTACAATGCTTCCTTGAAAAGCGCAAGCAAGCTTTTCTCGTCATGACTATCTAGATTGACCCTCGCCTACTTAGAACAATGTAATGTAAATCATTGATGTGTTCAATTGGCAGAAAACAGGAAAATAATCACCATGAATAATAGCACTTACACGTAAGTGGGATAGGAAGATGTGAAAATGGTGTTTGTCTGCACTATAATCTTCCCATGATGGGAATATATGCACGTAGTCCCTAACAACATTGAAAGCATTGTCTTTTAAACTGGGAATAACTGGAATGGGGTTCCAATCTGCAGGAATTGGCCGTCTCTGCAGTTGGGATAGATCTTCGGCCGGTGGACTTGCTGTACTTTTTGCTGGAGTGGGATTTTTCTGTGGTACGGCTAGTGCTATGGCAACTAAAATCGGCATACCTTTTGCTGGAGTGCAGGTCCTGTATGATGGGGCTAGTGGTGTGGCCAGTGAAGTATGGGTATAGTCTGCTGGAGTGTGTCTTACGTTTTGTGTCATTGGTTGTACAACCAATATAAGTGGGGTGATGTCTGATTTCTCCGGCACCACCATGTTTTTCAAGGACTTTGCTGGTGCTCCTTCAGGTTCGGTAATCACCCTCTTCCTTTTTGATGTGTGATGCACAAGAACAACAATTGAGTGGAAAAACATGGTATGATGACATATGGAATATGTAGTGATAATGGATGGGCATTTCATCTTGACATATATGATGAGTAAACTAAGCAGATGGCGGTGCAACAAAGTATAAGAAATCCAAGACAACATATGCAAGATACGCGCAATCAATAAAACCGTGCCAAATTGGAACAGGCACATTGATGGGTGGACAGGACAGGCCATCTGCCTTTGACTCCCCAAGGTTAGAATAGTCATTAGGATCATATTCTGAACAAGAATCTACAGGTGGGAGCGTATGTGTCTCATTGCATCCAGAATGGCACTCAATGCCTTGGTGCCAATTTTGTAAGTCGTTGCAGTGTTCCACAATATTCTTTTGATGCGCGGATTCTGATATTCACTATAATTACGTATAATATCTGATAACCATGAAAACATAAATAGTAGTGAGATTATCTTTGTAATGCAGAGGATATTCTAATATAGGGGCGCCCCTATAAACCCTTGTGTGCTATCACTGGATTCTGTTGAGAGAGCTCATGTGTGTTGTAATATGGTGCGTGCATTAATATAATCTGGCACAAGTACATAAAAAATAGGCTCCAGAAGTAAGGATAGTTGGTAGATGATAGGTTCATAATATACTGTATAGAGAGTTTATTGCCAGGCCATGATAACAACAGCACACAGCAACTAGGCAGATCGTAGTGTACATAAAAGGTGTACACCATAACCACGATATATAAATCGGGAAAGTGGAACTGGCTGGAAAATACGGTGTTGTATTGCTGCAACTAATTGAAATCCTATCGATCACGTACAGGCCAGCTCTATCAGCTGTTGACTGCAGATGTGAAGGAAATATCCCAAGAGGCAATAATAAAGTTGTTATTTATATTTCCTTATATCATTATAAATGTTTATTATTCATGCTAGAATTGTATTAACCCGAAACTTAGTACATGTGTGAATACATAGACAAACAGAGTGTTGCTAGTTTGCCTCTACTTGACTAGCTCGTTGAATGAAAGCTGGTTATATTTCCTAGCCATAGACATGAGTTGTCATTTGATTAACGGGATCACATCATTAGAGAATGATGTGATTGACTTGACCCATTCCGTTAGCTTAGCACTTGATCGTTTGGTATATTGCTATTGCTTTCTTCATAACTTATACATGTTCCTATGACTATGAGATTTTGCAACTCCCGAATACCGGAGGAACACTTTGTGTGCCACCAAACGTCACAACGTAACTGGGTGATTATAAAGGTGCTCTACAGGTGTCTCCGGTGGTACTTGTTGAGTTGGCATAGATCAAGATTAGGATTTGTCACTCCGATTGTCCGAGAGGTCTCTCTGGGCCCTCTCGGTAATGCACATCACTATAATCCTTGCAAGAAATGTAACTAATGAGTTAGTTCCGGGATGATGCATTACAGAACGAGTAAAGAGACTTGCCAGTAACGAGATTGAACTAGGTATTGAGATACCGACGACCAAATCTCGGGCAAGTAACATACCATTGACAAAGGGAACAACATATGTTGTTATGCGGTTTGACCGATAAAAATCTTCGTAGAATATGTAGGAACCAATATGAGCATCTAGGTTCCTCTATTGGTTATTGACCAGAGATGAGTCTCGGTCATGTCTACATAGTTCTCGAAGCCGTAGGGTCCGCACGCTTAACGTTCGGTGACGATCGTATTATGAGTTTATGTGTTTTGATGTACCGAAGGTAGTTCGGAGTCTCGGATATGATCACGGACATGACGAGGAGTCTTGAAATGGTCGAGACATAAAGATCGATATATTGGACGACTATATTTGGACATCGTAATGGTTCCGGGTGAGATCGGGCATTTACCGGTGTACCGGGAGGTTACCGGAACCCCCGGGAGGTATATGGGCCTTATTGGGCCATAGTGGGAGAGAGGAGAAGGGAGCAAAGGAGGGGGAGCCCCCCCCAAGCCCAATCCGAATTGGGAAGGGGGCCGGCCCCCCTTTCCTTCCTCCTTCCTTCCCCTTCCTTCTGTCCTAATCCAACTAGGGAGGGGCGGGGGGCATCCGGGAGTAGCACTCCCCTTGGGGCGCGCCTAGGAGGCCGGCCCCCTCCCCTTACTCCACTCCTTTATATACGGGGAGGGGGCACCCCGTGGACACACAAGTTG
Organism: Triticum aestivum; assembly: GCF_018294505.1. NCBI lineage: Eukaryota > Viridiplantae > Streptophyta > Magnoliopsida > Poales > Poaceae > Triticum > Triticum aestivum. Next base: position 164,407,077 of record NC_057814.1, on the reverse strand, counting down.
ATCATTGATCTTTTAGCCGTGTGCAGTGCCCCCCTCCACCATAATCCACCTCGGTCATATCGTCATAGTGCTTAGGCGAAGCCCTGCGCCGGTACCTTCATCATCACCGTCATCACGCCGTTGTGGTGATGAAGCTCTTCCTTGACACTCTACTGGATCGTGAGTTCGTGGGACATCACCGAGCCTAACGTGTGCAGATCGCGGAGGTGTCATACCTTCGGTGCTAGGATCGGTCGATCGTGAAGACGTACGACTACATCAATTGCGTTGTCATAACGCTTACGGTCTACGAGGGTATGTGGACAATACTCTCCCCTCTCGTTGCTATGCATCACCATGATCTTGCGTGTGCGTAGGATTTTTTTTGAAATTACTGCGTTCCCCAACAGTGGCATCTGAGCCAGGTTTTTGCGTAGATGTTATTTGCATGAGTAGAACTCAAAGAGTTGTGGGCGGTAATAGTGATAATGCTTACCAGCATGTTATACTTTGATTCGGCGGTATTGTTGGTTGAAGCGGCCCGGACCGACATTACGCGTATGCTTATGCGAGACAGGTACGTCCTACCGACGTGCTTCGCACACAGGTGGCTAGCGGGTGTCAGTTTCTTCAACTTTAGTTGAATCGAGTGTGGCTACGCCCAGTCCTTGTTGAAGGTTAAAACAACACATTCTTGACGAAAAATCGTTGTGGTTTTGATGCGTAGGTAAGAACAGTTCTTGCTCAGCCCGTAGCAGCCACGTAAAACTTGCAACAACAAAGTAGAAGACATCTAACTTGTTTTCGCAGGGCATGTTGTGATGTGATATGGTCAAGACATGATGAGATATAAATTGTTGTATGAGATGATCATGTTTTGTTAAAGTTATCGGCAACTGGCAGGAGCCTTATGGTCGTCTCTTTATTGCATAAGATGCAAGTGCCATGTAATTGCTTTACTTTGTCGCTATGCGATAGCAATAGTTGTAAAAGAAATAGCTGGTGAGACGACCATGTGACGACACATTGATAAAAGATCAAGATGATGGAGATCATGGTGTCATGCCGGTAACAATGGAGACCACGACAGTACTTTGGAGATGGAGATCAAAAGCACAAGATGATGATGGCCATATCATGTCACATATTTTGATTGCATGTGATGTTTATCTTTTATACATCTTATTTTGCTTAGTTCGGCGGTAGCTTTATAAGATGATCCCTTACTAAAACTTTCAAGGTATAAGTGTTCTCCCTAAGTATGCACCGTTACGATAATTCGTCGTGCCGAGACACCACGTGATGATCGGGTGTGATAAGCTCTACGTTCACATACAACGGGTGCAAGCCAGTTTTGCACACGCGGAATACTCGAGTTAAACTTGACGAGCCTAGCATATGCAGATATGGCCTCGGAACACTGGAGACCGAAAGGTCGAGTGTGAATCATATAGTAGATATGATCAATATAGTGATGTTCACCATTGAAAACTACTCCATCTCACGTGATGATCGGACATGGTTTAGTTGATTTGGATCACGTGATCACTTAGATGATTAGTGGGATGTCTATCTAAGTGGGATTTCTTAAGTAATATGATTAATTGAACTTTAATTTATCATGAACTTAGTACCTAATAGTATTTGCAAATTATGTTGTAGATCAATAGCTCGCGATGTAGCTCCCCGTTTATTTTTTTATGTTCCTAGAGAAATACAAGTTGAAAGATGATAGTAGCAATAATGCGGACTTGGTCCGTGATCTGAGGATTTTCCTCATTGCTGCATAGAAGAATTATGTCCTTGATGCATCGCTAGGTGACAGATCTATTGCAGGAGCAGATGCAGACGTTATGAATATTTTGACAAAAGCTCGGTATGATGACTACTTGATAGTTTAGTGCACCATGCTTTACGGCTTAGAACCGGGACTTCAAAAACGTTTTGAATGCCACGGAGCATATAAGATGTTCCATGAGTTGAAATTGGTATTTCATACTCATGCCCATGTCAAGAGGTATGAGACCTCTGACAGTACTTTGTCTACAAGATGGAGGAGAATAGCTCAACCAGTGAGCATGTTCTCAGATTGTCTGGGTACTACAATTGCTTGAATCAAGTGGGAGTTAATCTTCCAGATAAGATAGTAATTGACAAAGTTCTCTAGTCATTATCACCAAGTTACTGGAACTTAGTGATGAACTATAATATGCAAGGGATGACAAACTTAATTCCCAAGCTCTTCGCGATGCTGAAATCGGCGAAGGTAGAAATCAAAAATAGCAACAAGTGTTGATGGTTAGAAAGACCACTAGTTTCAAGAAAAGGCTAAAGGGAAAGAAAGTGGAACTTGAAATAAGAATAGCAAGCAAGTTGCTGCTCCCATGAAGAAGCTCAAAGCTAGACCCAAGCCTGGAACTGAGTGCTTCTACTGCAAAGGAAATGGTCACTTGAAGTGGAACTGCCCTAGATACTTGGCAGATAAGAAGGATGGCAAAGTGAACAAATGTATATTTGATATACTTGTTATTGATGTGTACTTTACCAGTGTTTATAGCAACCCCTCGGTATTTGATACTGGTTCATTTACTAAAGAGTAGTAACTCGAAATGGGAGTTGCAAAATGAACAGAAACTAGTTGAGGGCGAAGTGACGATGTGTGTTGGAAGTGATTCCAAGGTTGATAAGATCACCATCGCACACTCCCTCTACCTTCGAGATTAGTGTTGGACAAAAGTAAATGTTATTTTGTTTTTGCGTTGAGCATGAATATGATTTGATCATGTTTATTGCGATACGGTTATTCATTTAAGTCAGAGAATAATTGTTGTTTTGTTTACATGAATAAAACCTTCTATGGTCATACATCCAATGTAAATGGTTTACTGAATCTCGATCATAGTGATACACATATTCATAATATTGAAGCCAAAAGATGCAAAGTTAATAATGATAGTGCAACTTATTTGTGGCACTGCCGTTTAGGTCATATTGGTGTAAAAGTGCATGAAGAAACTCCATGTTGATGGACTTTTGGAATCACTTGATTATGAATCATTTGATGCTTGCAAACCATGCCTCATGGGCAAGATGACTAAGACTCCGTTCTCCGGAACAATGGAGCGAGCAACTGACTTATTGAAAATAATACATACTGATGTATGCGATCCAATAAGTGTTGAAGCTCGCGGCGGGTATCGTTATTTTCTGACCTTCATAGATGATTTGAGCAGATATGGGTATATCTACTTGATGAAACATAAGTCTGAAACATTTGAAAAGTTCAAAGAATTTCAGAGTGAAATAGAGAATCATTGTAACAAGAAAATAAATTTTCTACGATCTGATCGTAGAGGCAAATATTTGAGTTACGAGTTTGGCCTTCAATTAAAACAATGTGGAATAGTTTCACAAACTCATGCCACCTGGAACACCACAACATAATGTGTGTCCGAACGTCATAACCATACTTTATTGGATATAGTGCAATCTATGATGTCTCTTACCGATTTACCACTATCGTTTTGGGGTTATGCATTCACGTTAAATAGGGCACCATCTAAATCCGTTGAGACGACACCGTATGAACTGTGGTTTAGCAAGAAACCCAAGTTGTCATTTCTTAAAGATTGAGGCTGCGATGCTTATGTGAAAAAGCTTCAACCTGATAAGCTCGAACCCAAATCGGAGAATGTGTCTTCATCGGATACCCAAAAGAGACTGTTGGGTACACCTTCTATCACAGATCCGAAGGCAAGATCTTTGTTGCTAAGAATGGATCCTTTCTGGAGAAGGAGTTTCTCTCGAAAGAAGTGAGTGGGAGGAAAGTAGAACTTGATGAGGTAATTGTACCTTCTCCCGAATTGGAAAGTAGTTCTTCACAGAAATCAGTTCCAGTGATGCCTTACACCAATTAGTGAGGAAGCTAATGATGATGATCATGAAACTTCAGATCAAGTTACTACCGAACCTCGTAGGTCAACCAGAGTACGTTCCGCACCAGAGTGGTACGGTAATCCTTTCTGGAAGTCATGTTACTAGACCATGACGAACCTACGAACTATGAGGAAGCGATGATGAGCCCAGATTCCGCGAAATGGCTTGAGGCCATGAAATCTGAGATGGGATCCATGTATGAGAACAAAGTGTGGACTTTGGTTGACTTGCCCGATGATCGGCAAGCCATGAGAATAAATGGATCTTCAAGAGGAAGACGGACGCTGATAGTAGTGTTACTATCTACAAAGCTCGACTTGTCGAAAAAGGTTTTCGACAAGTTCAAGGTGTTGACTACGATGAGATTTTCTCACTCGTAGCGATGCTTAAGTCTGTCCGAATCATGTTAGCAATTGCCACATTTTATGAAATCTGGCAAATGGATGTCAAAACTGCATTCCTTAATGGATTTCTTAAGAAGAGTTGTATATGATGCAACCAGAAGGTTTTGTCGATCCTAAAGGTGCTAACAAAAGTGTGCAAGCTCCAGCGATCCATCTATGGACTGGTGCAAGCATCTCGGAGTTGGAATATACGCTTTGATGAGGTGATCAAAGCATATGGTTTTATACAGACTTTGGTGAAGCCTGTATTTACAAGAAAGTGAGTGGGAGCCTGTAGCATTTCTGATATTATATGTGGATGACATATTGTTGATCGGAAATGATATAGAATTTCTGGATAGCATAAAAGGATACTTGAATAAGAGTTTTTCAATGAAAGACCTCGGTGAAGCTGCTTATATATTAGGCATCAAGATCTATAGAGATAGATCAAGACGCTTGATAGGACTTTCACAAAGCACATACCTTGATAAATTTTGAAGTAGTTCAAAATGGAACAGTCAAAGAAGGAGTTCTTGCCTGTATTGCAAGGTGTGAAATTGAGTAAGACTCAAAGCCCGACCACGGCAGAAGATAGAAAGAGAATGAAAGTCATTCCCTATGCCTCAGCCATAGTTCTATAAAGTATGCCATGTTGTGTACCATTTCTATTGTATACCCTACATTGAGTTTGGCAAGGGAGTACAATAGTGATCTAGGAGTAGATCACTGGACAGGGGTCAAAATTATCCTTAATGGAATAACGATATGCTTCTCGATTATGGGGTGACAAAAGGTTCGTCGTAAAGGGTTACGTCGATGCATGTTTTGACACTGATCTAGATGAATCTAAGTCTCAATCTAGATACATATTGAAAGTGGGAGCAATTAGCTAGAGTAGCTCCGTGCAGAGCATTGTTGACATAGAAATTTGCAAAATACATACGGATCTGAATATGGCAGACCCGTTGACTAAACTTCTCTCACAAGCAAAACATGATCACACCTTAGTACTCTTTGGGTGTTAATCACATGGCGATGTGAAATAAGATTACTCACTCTAGTAAACCCTTTGAGTGTTGGTCACATGGCGGTGTGAACTATGGGTGTTAATCACATGGTGATGTGAACAATTGGTGTTAAATCACATGGCTATGTGAAATAGATTATTAACTCTAGTGCAAGTGGGAGACTGAAGGAAATATGCCCTAGAGGCAATAATAAAGTTGTTATTTATATTTCCTTATATCATGATAAATTTTTATTATTCATGCTAGAATTGTATTAACCGGAAACTTAGTACATGTGTGAGTACATAGACAAACAAAGTGTCACTAGTTTGCCTCTACTTGACTAGCTCGTTGAATCAAAGATGGTTATGTTTCCTAGCCATAGACATGAGTTGTCATTTGATTAACGGGATCACATCATTAGAGAATGATGTGATTGACTTGACCCATTCCGTTAGCTTAGCACTTCATCGTTTAGTATATTGCTATTGCTTTCTTCATGACTTATACATGTTCCTATGACTATGAGATTATGCAACTCCCGAATACCGGAGGAACACTTTGTGTGCTACCAAACGTCACAACATAACTGGGTGATTATAAAGGTGCTCTACAGGTGTCTCCGATGGTACTTGTTGAGTTGGCATAGATCAAGATTAGGATTTGTCACTCCGATTGTCGGAGACGTATCTCTGGGCCCTCTCAGTAATGCACATCACTATAAGCCTTGCAAGCAATCTAACTAATGAGTTAGTTGCGGGATGATGCATTACGAAATGAGTAAAGAGACTTGCCGGTAACGAGATTGAACTAGGTATTGAGATACCGACGATCGAATCTCGGGCAAGTAACATACCGATGACAAAGGGAACAACGTATGTTGTTATGCGGTTTGACCGATAAGATCTTCGTAGAATATGTAGGAATCCAATATGAGCATCCAGGTTCCGCTATTGGTTATTGACCGGAGATGAGTCTCGGTCATGTCTACATAGTTCTCGAACACGTGGGTCCGCACGCTTAACATTCGGTGACAATCGTATTATGAGTTTTATGTGTTTGATGTACCGAAGGTAGTTCGTGATCCCGGATATGATCACGGACATGACGAGGAGTCTCGAATGGTCGAGACATAAAGATCGATATATTGGTGACTATTGTTTGGACATCGGAAATGTTCCTGGGTGAGTCGGATTTACCGTGTACGCGAGAGGTTACCGGAACACCCCCCCGGATGTATATGGGCCTTATGGGCCATTAGGAGAGGAGAGGGAGCAAGGCAGGGCCCCCCCCCTTGCCCATAATTGGAAGGAGGGCCGGGCGCCCCCTTCCTTCCTCCTTCTCCCCCTTCCTTCTCTCCTAATCCATAGGGAAGGGGGGATCCTATCGGGTGGGAGTAGGACTCCCCTTGGGCGCGCCTAGGGGCCGGCCTCCCCTCCTCCACTCCTTTATATACGGGGAGGGGGGCACCGCATAGACACACAAGTTGATCATTGATCTTTTAGCCGTGTGCGGTGCCCCCCTCCACCATAATCCACCTCGGTCATATCATCGTAGTGCTTAGGCGAAGCCCTGCGCCGGTAGCTTCATCATCACCGTCATCACGCCGTCATGCTGAACGAAGCTCTTCCCTGAACACCTCTACTGATCGTGAGTTCGTGGGACGTCACCGAGCCGAACGTGTGCAGATCGCGGAGGTGCCGTAACCTCGGTGCTAGACGCGGTCGATCGTGAAGACGTATGACCTACACTCAACTGCGTGTCATAACGCTTCCGCTTATGGTCTACGAGGGTACGTGGACAAACTCTCCCCTGTCGTTGCTATGCATCACCATGATCTGCGTGTGCGTAGGATTTTTTCAAATTACTACGTTCCCAACAAATGGTCCGCTCCCTTCGGAAATATTGTACGTCTATCAGAATTCGAGAAATTGTTGAACAGAAGAGGAAGCATATTCTTGAGGTTTCGCTTCATTTCATATAATGTTGGTTGGCCACTCATGATGAATCACAGTGCCCAAAGAATGCAATTCCATGCTGTCTCTCTATATGTGGCCACGTGCATTTGGAAAATCAAGTGGGAGCATTACCTGACCAATTAAATGTGTGTCTGTTAACTAATATCAGTATCTTATCACAATTTGTATTTGGAGAAGTAAGCTTTGGACTTATGATTGGTGTGTTGTTTAGCTTCAAGAGTGGACTGCTGCTTGTGCGACACAAAGCAGCTACACAGATCATAGTGTAGATATAACGGGAAAACCGTAAGCATCAGGAGTAAAATCAGCAAAGTGGAACTTGCTGGAATATATGTGCTAGTATTGCCGGTACGGCTAGAAAGGCTTCTGATACCAGCTCTCTTCAACTGAAGGTGCGGTACTGTTAATATAAGTGTAACTCTCAAAGGCAACACAACTCCCGGCATTTCCTTGCTAATCTTATAGGACTCAAGTGGGCAGGCCACTACAAATCCTATTCCTATGTTTACAAGATCCTATGTATCAAAGAGGCTTCAAAGTGTCCATCACAACCGACCGTATAGACCTCTACACTGCAAATGTCCCTGCTCATCTTCAGTACAAGGAACATACTGTACTACTATCATACTCCCTCCGTTCCAAAATATAAGTCTTGGTAGAGATTTCCACTATGGATCACATGCAGATGTATCCAGATACATTTTAGAGTGTAGATTCACTCATTTTGCTCCATATGTAGTCCATGGTGGAATCTATACAAAGACTTGTATTTAGGAACAGAGAGAGTACATATTAAAGAAGAACGGAAGAGGAACATGGTAAAGAAGAGCAAGCAGATTTTGGATAATAAAATGTTGGTTGCGTAGTGCCCACACATGATGAACCAGAGCGCATTAAGAATGCAACTCCCAGCTGTCAAAAGGAGGAACATTAGCTGGCCAATTAAACGTTATCTGTTTTAGTAATATCAGCATCATATCGGATTCATATTTGAGCAACAAGTTTGGAATTATGAGTGGCACGTTGTTTAGCTTGATGGATTCAGGAGCAGTGCTAAGCAGGTACGATGATGGTACTGAATATAAAGGCATGTCTACATGCAAGTCGCGTAACTTCTGTCATTTTGGTCAGTCGACCATTTCAGGCGGTTGAATGAAGATCCTACGTTTAATAACCCTTCTTCTTCCTCGTCTCTGACTCTTCCCATAGAGAACACCGCACGGGCCGCCGGCCGAACCACCGGCCCCAACCCCCTGCCCTCCCCTGAACAGCCCCCCACCGCCTGTGTTCCTCCACCACCCCCACCCCCACCCCTGCCCCCACCCGCGTCGAGTTTTCTTCGTTCGGCGAGGCCCCACCACTGCCCCCCACAACCATCATCCCCATGCGAGCCCCTTCCTTTGCACCGATGAACTCCGGTGAGCTCTCAAAAATCGACTGACCCAATTTTGAAATTTAGTCTACTGTGATTTAACTAGTGTGGAATATAAAAGGGGAAAACCATAAGCATTGGAAGTATAGTGTTGAGCGTGCCATGGCGGATCTGAAGGTGCAAACCGGACAAAGGCAACTTCGCAACTCAAAGGACAAGAAATCAGAGTAATGCAGTGGCGATCTATTTTCTTGCTGCGATAAATAAGTTGAGCAGATACGAAAGAGTACCGCCTCTGGTGCGGCGCCGTGTACGCATCTGCTGAGAATTTGACGGTGCTGCAGTAGCGATGGCTGTCGGCGCCGTGGAAGCAGATCTAGGAAGGTAGACGGTGGCGGCGGGGCGCGGTGGACGAGACGGTCGTAGGAGCGGCGCCGGCAAGGTGGATGACGGCGGGGATGAAGCGAGAGGACGGGATGCAAGGATCCCGGTTCGAAGCCGTGGATGAGAGAGGTCGATCTCTTGTAATGGACGGCGGCGTCGGGGTATCAGCTTCGGCATGGTGGAGGAGGACGGCGGTGGATGGGGTGGCGGACGACGGGACGGAGGAGGCTGGGGTGGAGAGGGTGTTTTGGCGCCCACGGAGTACGAATGGGGAAAGGGAGGTAGAGAGGAAGGGGGGAACCATGTATTCAGGGCGCGCTTGTCTCAAATGCGAGGAAATTTACAAACTTAGCCCCCGTTTCAAATTTCTACTACATCACAACAACATTAGTCGGTTGGGGATAGGACTGTAATCTCGCATACACCGAATATTTGCCGACGAGAGTTTGTTTTTGGCGCCCACCGTGTATGAATGAATCGGGGAGGGAGTCGATTTCGGGCGAGGACACACTGTGTTTTGGCGCCCACCATGTATGAATCCGGGTGAGAGGCGGTTACGTCACGTCTGGGTGAAATTACAAACCTACCCCTATCGAAACCTATAGAAATCCAGCAGATAGGCTTTGCGTGGCAGGGATAGGCAGTAGTGATTTCCATCTCGCAGATTTTGGTTTCGGGCGGTTACTGCGACTTTCCCCGCTGCGTTCAAATTTTTGCAGGAGGTGCACGTTACCGTGCCCAACTCAATTTTGATCCCGTTTGTTTCTATTTTTTTCGGGGCGGGATCCATTTTTCGATTGGAATTAAATTCTATTACAATCAATTTTTTATATTATTGAAAACAAATTTTCCTTTTTATTAAAAATGTCAATGTAACATCCCAAATTTTCAATTTGGTATGTTATACATAGATCATCATTGCATATCATATTTTATTGCATTTTGACAAATCCTCGATAAATCCTAAGCAACTCAAGGACCCTCGGAGAGAGTTGGGGATTTTCTCGAATTTTCATATTTGATTTTCATCAAATAATAAAACGAGGATTTTGGTTTTAATTATTTTCTCTCCGGAAAATATTTCATTAAAAATAAATGAGAGGAGAAAATATGACTTCTCCAAAACAATTGAAATATTGGAGGAAAAGTGTTAAAATCATTTATTGGATTTTATTCGGATTTTATTTGCAATTTTAATTGCATTAAAAAATATTGCATGTTTTCAAAAATTTATTTTGTGTCAAAAAAATGTTCACCCTGTTCTAATATTCTAACTAGACGGGGAAAATTTGTTTTATCTTTTTTGGATTTTTATTTATTTTTCTACGAATTTTTCGGGGAACGTTTTAAAAAAAACGCGCCGCCCGACCGGGCCGAGGCCCAGCCGAGCCGCCGGCCCACCCGCGTCTCCTCCGCGAGCAGCCGCGCCGCCGCCGTGTCCGCCACGGACCCGCCCCGCGCCTTGCCCCTCCTCCAAGCACCCCCCCCCCTCTTTATAACCCCGCCGCCGCCCCTCCCTCTCACCCCGCGCCGCCGCCCCGCACCCGCCCGCCCCGCGCGAGCCGGAGCCGAAGCCGCCGCCGCTCGCCCGCCGCCGCCGCCCTCGCCGCCCGAGCCCCGAGCCCCGCCGCACCCCGCCGCCCTCGCCGGAGCCAGCCGGAGCCCCGCCGGAGCCCGTCCCGACGAGGTATCCTCGCCGTCGTTTGCCGGTTTTGTTAAAAAAACCGTTCGTTTTAAAAAAAAACCCTAGATCGGTTTTTTTTCGGTTTTGTTATTTTGTGAGCGTTCACCGACTCGTTCGTTTTAACGAACGCGTTCGTCGGATTTTCTCTGTTAACGAACGTCCGTTCTTTAACCGTTCGTCCGTTTTTCTTTTTCGTCGGATTTTTCCGCGATTATCTCAGATCTCGATTTCTGATCGAATCTTCGTTTCTGTTTAACTTTTCGCTCGTTTATCGGAATCAGGCGATTCAAGCGCCTAGAGTTTCGTCTCGAAATTCTCTTTCCGTTTAACCTACTCAAACAAGTTTTTGCTACTGTAAAATTTGACCTAGATCCAGATTAGTAAACGAAGCTTGTTTCTTTCGCCGTTTGACTTTCGTTGCTTCGTTCGAGTTGATTCTTTTTGCAAACCGGAGTTCTTAAGTTGAACTTTCTGGTTGGATCTTTCATTCGAGTTTTACCTGTGCATTAGATGAGTACTTATTGTTTGCTTGTTTGTTTGCGATAGAGTACCCGGAGTGTGCCGCTTGTTACTTCGAATCGCTAGGTTTCGCGGATCATCAGCAAGGCAAGTAACACTTTGATCATACCTTCCATACCCAGTTTTTATTGCATTAGATCTATTCCTCAAACATTGCATGATTAGGATCTAATTAAATTGTGGGTATTGGGAAGTAGTTGAGGTAGTACCTATTACCTGTTTTTTATCAAACCCTTGGGAGTTACTTCTACGTTGCTATTATATTGCCATGCTATGCTCGTAGACGTGGATTGGGTTTGAGTGATATTCATGACAGATGTGAGATTGTTAATAATGGTTTACTTAAGGTGGCAACTAAAACTCACATCTGGGTGGATTGAGGCACCTGGGAATCCAGTGTTGTCTGTTTGTATAAGGACCGCCACCCAGGCTCAAAGGGATCATAAGATTATTCATGCTAGAAACTTCCGTGTGCAGCCACAAGCTATTATGGGCTCTAGCATAGTTGAGTAGGTTACATGATCTCTTGAAGAGGTGGGCTAGCAGATGTAGGGGAAAGTAGGTGTACCGGTCCACCCGGAGTAAAGAGTGATTGTTCCTGAAAGACTGTGTCTCGGTCATCCGTTTCTCAAACATCATGTAGTGCGAGAATCAAGCGGAGGCGATCGAGTCTTGTGGGGAAAAGTGCGCAAACCTCTGCAGAGTGTAAAAACTAATCATGGTTAGCCGTGTCCCCGGTTATGGACAATTTGAGTATCTAGTACCTGGATTATCATTTGAATCTCATCACCATGTTACTTTTAATTAATTTTGTTGGGTTAATGATGACTTTTAATTGGGATTGAGATGCTGTCAACCATCTCAATGTTTAACAACCACCATGATAGTTAAATAAAATTTATTCCTTTGCAGTAGGGAAAAATTGGCTTTTCGCAAAAACTTAACCATAGAGCTTTCCACCAGCCATATATGCATGTAGTATAGCATTATTATTGTTCATTATTCTCTATGTGTTACATTGCCAGCATATTCCATGTGCTGACCCGTTTTTCGGGCTGCAACGTTTCATGTTGCAGACTTTTCAGACGACGAGTAAGGTGCCTTAGGTCGTGGTCTTATACTCAGTGATGCCGCTGGAGTTGATGGACTCACTTATCTTCCAAGTCTTCCGCTGTTATCGTTTTAGATGGCCTTAAGCCATATTTATCATACTTATTCTCTTTGGAGATATTCGATGTAATAAGTGTGTGATTGCTACTCTGTTATAAATCCTCCATTTGTACTGTGCGTGTCAGCATTACTGATCCAGGGATGACACTGGTGCACAGCGGCACAAACCATTTGAGGTCTGGTCGCTACAAAGGTGGTATCAGAGCACACGCTGACTGTAGGACACGACCACTAAGCTTAAGCCCTAGAACACTTCTCTCTTCTCATTTCTGACCCCTCTCCACTTTCTACTCTTTTAGGAATGGCGGATGCAAGGAGCAAGTTCATGCAACCAGATGAAGACACGCCTTTTGGTCGACACTTGAAGGAAGTCACTAAGTACTTGAACATAGGAATACCAAGCATCACCGGAACCTACAACGCCACATTACCCGAAGAGGAGAGCTGGAAGATTCAAGTTCACATTCCAGGAAGGACGTTTGTGCCAGTTACTGAACCCATAAGATTGGTTTTCGAAGCACCAACCTGGAGTTTAGGGAAGAGCATGGCCGCCCACATCGCTATGGGACGCATTGGAGAAGTCTACCACCAGGAGCTTAAGGATACAATTTATCAGATTTGTGGACGCCGAGACGCGCAATGGGAGATGATCAGAACCAAGAAGGATGGATCAATTGCAGCTTTCATCCAGGAGCAAAACCAACATATTCGTCGCCAGGAGAACCAGATGTGCACGGACAAGGAAGAACTGAAGAAGGCATTAACGAAGATCAAGGAGCTGGAGGAAGAACTCAAGGCTACACGCGAGGATTATATGGAGGAAATCATCGCACTAGTAGGGAAGAATGACGACCTGGAGAAGAAGATTGGAGTATTCATGGGAAATCCAGTGCCAAAAGCAAAGATGACGAATGCACTTGTCCGGATAACTACATCATCATCGACGACACCGACTCGGAACCAAGTGAAGATGACTTTGTTGATGAAGCTGGAGCAGACATCATGGAGTCTTCAACGGATCAGAATTTCTAGTAGACCACCATATCAGTAGTAGTTTTCCCCCATTTAATAGTATAGTTCAAGCACTTTGTAACGCTAGTTAGATCGATTGTTATGCCTTGTTTGAATTGATTGAGTGATATTGATTGTATTTGTCTCATGAGCATATGGGTAGTGTTTTCCCTCTAGACCTCATTCTATTCTTAACTCTCATCTTTTCTAACCCATCAGATGCCTCCGAGACGCGACACCGGATTTGTTTTCCCACCGGAGATCACCCAGTTGATTCAGCAACAGAATGCCCTGATGCAAGTGTTAGTGCAGAACCAAGGCAACAACAACAACAACCCACCGCCACCACCACCTGTTGATCACTTAGCCCGTTTCTTAAGGCTAAACCCGCCGGTGTTTTCCAGTAGCACCGAGCCGATTGTTGCAGATGATTGGCTCCGCAAAGTTGGAAGGGAGTTGACCACTGCAGGATGCACAGATGCGGAAAGAGTGCGTTTTGCCGCACATCAGCTTGATGGACCCGCAGCATCATGGTGGGAGAATTATACAGCCACGCACCCTATTGACACTGTCACATGGGACCAGTTTCAGCAAGCTTTCCGTACAGCTCATGTTTCAGCAGGAGCTATGGCTATGAAGAAGCGTGAGTTTCGCAACCTACGCCAAGGAGGACGCACCGTAGGCCAGTATGTGGAGGATTTCAGTAAGTTAGCACGTTATGCACCAGATGACGTTGCTACAGATGCAGCCAAGCAGGAGAAATTTTTGGAAGGACTGAATGATGAACTGAGTATGCAGTTGATGGTAGCAACCTTCAACAACTACCAGGAGCTGGTAGATAGAGCTCTCATGATTGAAGGGAAGCAACAGCAGATTGAAAACCGTAAGAGGAAGTATGGACAAGGGAAGTATAACTCTGGAGCTCAGCAGAAGCCACGATTTGCCCCGAAGCCGGGAGGACAGTTTCAGCATACCCATGGAGGAGGTAGTTCGCACAACCATAATGGCTCCAAGAATGGTAATGGGAATGGAGGAAGCAACGGACAGAACCGCACCAACCCATCTACCCCAGCCAAGAGGGACCTAAGTCAAGTTACTTGTTTCAAGTGCCAGAAGACTGGACATTATGCAACTGATTGTCCTGAAGCCCAAAATGGAAATGGCAATGGAAGCTCTGGGAAGAAGCCGAACCCGTTCAACAAAGGACACGTGAACCACGTGAGCGTGGAGGAGGTTGAAGCTCAGCCTGATGCAGTAATAGGTAAGTTTTTGGTTAAGTCATTTACTGCAACCGTTCTTTTCGATACTGGTGCATCGCATTCATACATATCAAGGGGATTTGTGAATAAGTTTAAGCTGTCCACCAAAGTTCTCAGAACCCCTATGTTAGTAACCTCGCCAGGAGCAGAGTATATGGCAAGCCAAGGATGTTTTCAGATGCCATTGGCCATTGGTAGGCATGTTTTCCCCTCAGACCTCATAGTTTTGGAGTCGCAAGGTTTGGATGTGATTTTGGGAATGGATTGGCTATCGTTGTATGGAGGAAACATCGATTGTGCCAGCAAGACGATTTTGCTTACCACCCCAGAAGGAAAAAGGATCATGTATGTATCCTGGCATATGCCGAAGAGGACTCAGGTGAATTCCTTATCAGGAGTTGTACAGGAGGAAGTACCAGTGGTGAAGGATTATCCGGATGTATTTCCAGAAGAGTTGCCAGGCATGCCACCAGATAGAGACATTGAGTTCTTGATTGAACTTTTGCCAGGCACAGGGCCAATATCTAAGAGACCGTACAGGATGCCCGCAAAAGATTTGGAGGAAATTAAGAAGCAGATCAAGGAGTTACTGGATAAAGGCTATATTCGCCCAAGTTCGTCACCTTGGGGATCACCAGTACTTCTAGTGGAGAAGAAAGATGGATCGTTGAGGATGGTTGTTGATTACCGTGGATTGAATGAAGTGACCATCAAAAACAAGTACCCACTGCCGATGATCAATGATTTGTTTGACCGCCTACAAGGAGCTAAAGTATTTTCCAAGATCGATCTACGATCAGGATACCATCAGTTAAAGATTCGAGAGCAGGATATACCTAAGACGGCTTTTACCACCAGATATGGATTGTATGAGTATACCGTTATGTCATTTGGTCTGACTAACGCACCTGCCTATTTTATGAACCTGATGAACAAAGTGTTTATGGAGTTTTTGGATAAGTTCGTCGTGGTGTTCATTGATGATATTTTAGTCTTTTCCAAGAATGAGGAAGAGCATGAGGAGCATTTGCGATTGGTACTTGAGAAGCTCAGAGAACATCAGTTATATGCCAAGTTCAGCAAATGTGAATTTTGGCTGAAGGAAGTTGGATTCCTTGGACATGTTATTTCTGGAGAAGGAATAGCAGTAGACCCTGCCAAGGTTGACACAGTGACAAGTTGGGAATCACCCACGACAGTTGGAGAAATCCGGAGTTTTCTTGGACTTGCAGGATACTACCGGAGATTCATCGAGAATTTCTCGAAGATTGCTAAGCCCATGACTGAGCTATTGAAGAAGGACACCAAATTCAATTGGACTGAGGAATGTGAAGCTAGTTTCCAAGAGTTGAAGAAACGATTGGTTACATCACCAGTGTTGATTCTGCCAGATCAACGCAAGGATTATGAAGTTTATTGCGACGCTTCTCGTCGAGGACTTGGAGCAGTGCTTATGCAGGAAGGAAGAGTTGTGTCATATGCTTCACGACAACTTAAACCCCATGAGAAGAATTATGCTACGCATGATTTGGAGTTAGCAGCCGTGGTGCATGCATTGAAGACATGGAGACATTTTCTCATCGGAAACCATTGTGAGGTGTACACGGATCACAAGAGTTTGAAGTATATTTTCACGCAGAAGGAGTTAAATCTCAGACAGAGGAGATGGTTGGAGCTCATTAAGGATTATGATATGAGATTGCATTATCACCCAGGAAAGGCTAACGTAGTAGCAGACGCGTTGAGCCGCAAGAGTCATGTCAACACCCTCATGACAGGAGAGTTACCTCAGGAGTTAGCCGAGGACCTTCGCGAGCTATGTTTGGAGATAGTCCCAAGAGGCTATTTAGCGACACTGGAGATTCAGTCTACCTTGATGGAAAGGATCAGAGAAGCTCAGAAGACAGACAAGGAGATTGAAGAGATAAAGGAGAAGATGAGCAAAGGAAAAGCCAAGGGATTTCGTGAGGATGAGCACGATACCTTATGGTTTGAGGACCGCGTATATGTGCCAAATGATCCGGAGATCAGGAAGTTGATTTTGCAAGAAGCCCATGATTCACCGTACTCGATTCACCCAGGGAATACCAAGATGTATTTGGATCTGAAGAATACTTTCTGGTGGACCGGAATGAAGAAGGATATTGCAGAGTATGTAGCAGTTTGTGATGTATGTCAGAGAGTGAAGGCAGAGCATCAGAAGCCAGCAGGATTGCTACAACCATTGCCGATACCCGAATGGAAGTGGGATAAAATAGGCATGGATTTTATCACAGGATTACCCAGGACTCGTTCAGGCTATGACTCAATATGGGTTGTAGTCGACCGTTTGACGAAAGTGGCTCATTTCATTCCAGTGAAGACCACTTACACCAGTGCTAAGTTGGCAAAGATATACATGACCAGGATCGTATGTTTGCATGGAGTTCCGAGGACCATTGTATCAGACAGAGGAACCCAATTTACCTCGAAGTTTTGGAAGCAGTTACATGAAACATTGGGAACCAGGCTAGAATTTAGTACAGCTTTTCACCCACAGACAGATGGACAGACCGAGAGAGTCAACCAGATTTTGGAGGACATGTTGAGAGCTTGTGCACTAGATTATGGATCTAGTTGGGACGACAATTTGCCATATGCGGAGTTTTCTTATAACAACAGTTATCAAACCAGTTTGAAGATGGCCCCTTTCGAAGCTTTGTACGGAAGGAGGTGTAGAACACCGTTGTTATGGGACGAAGTTGGAGACCGTCAGTTGTTTGGACCAGATTTGATTAAGGAGTCTGAACAGAAAGTGAGGTTGATTCGCGATAGGCTCAAGGTAGCCCAGTCCAGGCAGAAGAGTTATGCTGATTCTAAACGAAAGGAGACAGTTCACGAAGTCGGAGACAGAGTTTATCTTCGAGTATCACCACTTCGAGGAGTGAAGCGCTTTGGAGTTAAGGGAAAGTTAGCGCCCCGTTTTATCGGACCATACAGAGTTTTGGAACGTATGGGAGAAGTTGCCTACAAGCTGGAATTGCCCGAAGGATTGTCTGGAGTTCATGATGTATTTCACGTTTCCCAGTTGAAGAAGTGCCACGCAGAGATGGCTGAGATACCACTGAGAGATACTGTGCCGCTGGAAGCGATTCAGCTGGAAAGTGATTTGACCTATGAGGAGAAACCAGTTAAGATTCTTGAGTATGCCAGCCGAGTTACCCGCAGTAAGGTTATCAAGTTTTGCAAAGTCCAGTGGAGTCACCACACGGAAGATGAAGCCACCTGGGAGCGAGAGGAAGATCTACGGAAGGACCACTCCCACCTGTTTTCTAGCCAACCCGAATCTCGAGGGCGAGATTCATCTTAAGGGGGGTAGGTTTGTAACATCCCAAATTTTCAATTTGGTATGTTATACATAGATCATCATTGCATATCATATTTTATTGCATTTTGACAAATCCTCGATAAATCCTAAGCAACTCAAGGACCCTCGGAGAGAGTTGGGGATTTTCTCGAATTTTCATATTTGATTTTCATCAAATAATAAAACAAGGATTTTGGTTTTAATTATTTTTCTCTCCGGAAAAATATTTCATTAAAAATAAATGAGAGGAGAAAATATGACTTCTCCAAAACAACTGAAATATTGGAGGAAAAATGTTAAAATCATTTATTGGATTTTATTCGGATTTTATTTGCAATTTTAATTGCATTAAAAAATATTGCATGTTTTAAAAAATTTATTTTTGTGTCAAAAAAATGTTCACCCTGTTCTAAATATTCTAACTAGACGGGGAAAATTTGTTTTATCGTTTTTGGATTTTTATTTATTTGTCTACGAATTTTTCGGCGGAACGTTTAAAAAAAAAATTCGCGCCGCGCCCGACCGGTCCGAGGCCCAGCCGACCCGCCGGCCCATCTCCGCGTTCTCCTCCGCGAGCACGCCGGACGCCGCCGCCGTGTCCGCCACGGACACCCCGCCGCCGCGCCTTGCCCCCTCCTCCAAGCACCCCTCCCCCTCTTTATAAACCCCGCCGCCGCCCCCTCCCTCTCACCCCGCCGCCGCCCCGCACCCGCCCCGCACCCCGTCGCCGGAGCCGGAGCCCGAAGGCCGCCGCCGCTCGCCGAATCCCGCCGCCGGAGCCGTCCCTCGCCACCCCCGAGCCCCCTGAGCCCCGCCGCCCTCGCCGGAGCCAGCCGGAGCCCCGCCGGAGCCCTGCCCCGACGAGGTATACCTCGCCGTCGTTGCCGGTTTTGTTTAAAAAAACCGTTCGTTTAAAAAAAACCCTAGATCGGTTTATTTCTTCGGTTTTATTATTTTGTGAACGTTCACTGACCCATTCGTTTTAAGGAACGCGTTCGTCGGATTTTCTCTGTTAAGGAACGTCCGTTCTTTAACCGTTCGTCCGTTTTTCTTTTTCATCGGATTTTTCCGCGATTATCTCAGATCTTGATTTCTGATCGAATCTTCGTTTCTGTTTAATTTTTTGCTCGTTTATCGGAATCAGGCGATTCAAGCGCCTAGAGTTTCGTCTCGAAATTCTATTTCCGTTTAACCTACTCAAACAAGTTTTTGCTACTGTAAAATTTGACCTAGATCCAGATTAGTAAACGAAGTTTTTTCTTTCGCCGTTTGACTTTCGTTGCTTCGTTCGAGTTGATTCTTTTTGCAAACCGGAGTTCTTAAGTTGAACTTTCTGGTTGGATCTTTCATTCGAGTTTTACCTGTGCATTAGATGAGTACTTATTGTTTGCTTGTTTGTTTGTGATAGAGTACCCGGAGTGTGCCGCTTGTTACTTCGAATCGCTAGGTTTCGCGGATCATCAGCAAGGCAAGTAACACTTTGATCATATACCATCCATACCAGTTTTTATTGCATTAGATCTATTCCTCAAACATTGCATGATTAGGATCTAATTAAATTGTGGGTATTGGGAAGTAGTTGAGGTAGTACCTATTACCTGTTCTTTTATCAAACCCTTGGGAGTTACTTCTACGTTGCTATTATATTGCCATGCTATGCTCGTAGACGTGGATTGGGTTTGAGTGATATTCATGACAGATGTGAGATTGTTAATAATGGTTTACTTAAGGTGGCAACTAAAACTCACATCTGGGTGGATTGAGGTACCTGGGTATTCCAGGATTGCCTGTTTTTCTTTTGGACCGCCACCCAGGTTCAAAGGGATCATGAGATTTTTCATGCTAGAAACTTCCGTGTGCAGCCACAAGCTATTATGGGCTCTAGCATAGTTGACTAAGTTGTGTGAACTCTTACAGTGGTAGACTAGCAGATGTAGGGGAAAGTAGGTGTAACTGTCTACCCATACGTAAGGTGCAAACACTTCTGAAAGACTGTGTCTCGGTCATCCGTTTCTCAAACATCATGTAGTGCGAGAATCAAGCGGAGGCGATCGAGTCTTGTGGGGAAAAGTGCGCAAACCTCTGCAGAGTGTACAAACTAATCATGGTTAGCCGTGTCCCCGGTTATGGACAACTTGAGTATCTAGTACCTGGATTATCATGTGAATCTCATCACCATGTTACTTTTAATTAATTTTGTTGGGTTATTGATGACACTTAATTGGGATTGAGATGCTGTCAACCATCTCAATGTTTAACAACCACCATGATAGTTAAATAAAATTTATTCCTTTGCAGTAGGGAAAAATTGGCTTTCCGCAAAAACTTTAACCATAGAGCTTTCCACCAGCCATATATGCATGTAGTATAGCCTTATTATTGTTCATTATTCTCTATGTGTTACTTTGCCAGCATATTCCATGTGCTGACCCGTTTTCGGGCTGCAACGTTTCATGTTGCAGACTTTTCAGACGACGAGTAAGGTGCCTTAGGTCGTGGTCTTATACTCAGTGATGCCGCTGGAGTTGATGGACTCACTTATCTTCCAAGTCTTCCGCTGTTATCGTTTTAGATGGCCTTAAGCCATATTTTTCATACTTATTCTCTTTGGCGATATTCGATGTAATAAGTGTTTGATTGCTACTCTATTATAAATCCTCCATTTGTACTGTGCGTGTCAGCATTACTGATCCAGGGATGACACTGGTGCACAGCAGCACAGACCATTTGAGGTCTGGTCGCTACACAAAATCATAAGGTTGAATCCAAAAAGAATTAAACCAAATTATGTTCTACTTAAATGTATGGATCAGTAATATCTACATATTACATAACATAGATGCGCGTGAATTCATATGGGTATGCATGTTTGATAGATCAATTTTGGTTCAAGTATGAATTACATGTATCATCATCTCGAATTCAAATATTTGAATCCCTTTTATGTTGACTCCCTTGACGCCCATCTCTCTCGCATGCTCCTTCATGTAGCTATTATTCTCTTTTCTCCGGCTCACCCGCATGCTCACTTCATGTTTCTCCTATATTCGCAAACATGGTCTCTCGACGTCTCCCTTGAGAAGTGTCACACTCTCCCTATCATTATACATTACACGGTTTTCATTATCACTCACGTCTCTACCATTCTCTGGTATCACTAGGTACCTAAGCTTTCTTTTTCACCGCCACACACAAAATCTCACTCATCTTTCACTTTATCTTTCTCTCTATGGGGTTCTCTCACACACCCTATATGTCTCTAGATATGACTCATACCACTAAAATTACTCTCTCCTGCAGACACAACATTTGTTGCGGTCTCCTTTCCGTCTCCATCCCAGTTATAGAACTGACATTATTAATTTGTTTACCGATCAGACAAACTCCCCCCCCCCCCGCTCTCTCTCTCTCTCACACACACACACACACACAACTCCTACTTCCACTCCCCTTCCCGACTACCGTCTCTCTCTCACACACAAAACTCTCGCTTTCGCCCCCCGACTCATATTTCTCTCACAATCATTGATCAACTAGCCTCCAGATAGGTTTATACACCCACACACTCGTGCTTCCACTATCGCGTACATGTCTCTCTCGCGCTCCTTATATCTATGCAGATTTTTTGTCCCTTCTTGAGACACGCCCTCTCGATCATACACACACACACACTATCGCCTCATTCTAAGCTGATACCTCTCGCACACACACTCTTTGTGTCTTTGTCACACATGCACTCCATCCTCCTCCTCTCCCCCTCTCTCTCACACACACAACACACACACACACATGGGCTTTTTGCAACAACTAGCAAGATGCCCTTGCATTGCACGGAACATCAAGATGCATTTCTATGAGTAGTTTATCTTGCGGGAGAAAAGTATGAACAAGGGAAGGCCTTATTTGCAAATGTTGGAGAGGGGCGTGGGTATCTTTTTGCAAAATTGCATAGTTTCCTTCCTATCCGTTAGATATAAATCGGACGGCCTATATTGCAGGATGGCAGGCACACCATCATCACCAACTCTGTTTTTTTACCTCTACTCCTATAAAAAGCATAGTCGGTGATGATGGTGTGCCTGCCATCCTGCAATATAGGTCGTCAGATCTATATCTAACGGATAGGAAGGAAACTATGGCAATTTACCCGCACTCCTCTCCACATTTGCAGATAAGGCCTTCCCTCGTTCATCCTTTTCTCCCACAAGATCTTGATGTTCCGTGCAACGCATGGGCATCTTGCTAGTAAGAATAGAAATTAGAGATATACCACATCTCGAATCTTGAAACCAACAACATTCCTCCCTTATCTCATCAAAACCGCCAAAGGAATATATTTTGAGTGAAACATAACATATTTTTAGTGATACATGTATTTCAAAACTAGACTCTTTTTTCTATCAAATCAGTGAATATGTATTAATCTACTTTGATCGTGTGGCAACGCATTGGCACATTGCTAGTAGTTATTACTACTATATAATTTTTTGGACACCAGACAAACGGTGGAGTACATATACGAAGAGAAGAGGCGCACGCACGCCGTCGGTCTCTCACTGTCTCGCACACATGAGAGTTACGTAAAGGCACCATTAACAAATAAACCCTAAAACCCTAGGTGCACGATTGCTGCATGCGCAGGTACCGGGTACGTGGTGGAGCACACATTTGTAGGAATAGTCAGCTCACGTGATAATTTGATCCGTAGGATTTGATGGTCGGGACCACAGGTGCACGACCTGGAGGCGATGGCTCGCCAGTTGCCACAGATCGAGTAGCCACGTTTATTATTATTTTAGCGGGGTAAGAGTTCCGATTTTTAATGGCGCGTTATAAGTACTTAAGTAGTTTTTAGAACGATTGGTATGGAGGAAAAATGGAATTCATAACTACTACCTCCTTACCGTATGGTTGTATGGGTTTATGTTGTGAGATGTTGAACCTGGTAGTTCTAGGGAAAATACTATGGTTTAGATGTTGGTTTTCAGTAATGAAAATCGGAAGGGGGAAAACCTTCTTTGATAAGAAAAACTACTACCTCCGTCCTGGTTTACTAGTCCCCATCGTATTTTGGGTCAAAGTTTGTCCACGAATTTTACTTGTAACTAGCAAGATGCCCATGTGTTGCACGGAACATCAAGATGCATTTATATGAGTAGTTTATCTTGTGAGAGAAAAGGATGAACGAGGGAAGGCCTTATTTGCAAATGTGGAGAGGGTTGTGGGTATATTTTTGCAAAATTGCCATAGTTTCCTTCCTATCCATCAGATATAAATCGGACGGCCTACTGATGGTGTGCGTGCCATCCTGCAATATAGGCGGTCCGATTTATATCTGATGGATAGGAAGGAAACTATGGCAATTTTGCAAAAAAGATACCCACACCCCTCTCCACATTTGCAAATAAGGCCTTCCTTGTTCATCCTTTTCTCCCACAAGATAAACTACTCAAACAAAATGCATCTTGATGTTCTGTGCAACGCACGGGCATCTTGCTACTAAGAGTAGAGAAATGAGAATGGAAAACGAGATTTTGTTATACGCAAACAAAAAAAGGACTGGAAGGAGTGATTGCTCTGACACGGACGCGACCTCTCATAGCGCAGGCATTGAACCGACTGCGCCGGCCAAGAGGGCCCCACTCACTGCAGTCCCAGCTGAACACACCTCCTCGCTGCATGCAATCGGCTTCAGACTGCCCCGCCTGCCTCCATTAAATCCGCGCGTGTGCCGGCAACACATCCTTCCACGAGCCGGCCGGCATTTTAGAACACAAAAAATGATCAAAATATAATTAATTATGCATGGTCTTGACTTGTTGTGCTCGCACTGGTAGCAGGAACTAGAGGTTTTTCTTTATTTATAACTCTCCTCACATTTTTTTGGCTTTGAAGTGAATCATGGTTGTGGACAATATCTATGAATTTGCAAATATCTGTGAACATCAGTTTGATGTGGAAGTTGAACTTGGAATGTTGGGCTTGCACGTGAACTATACCATGTCCAATGCTTCATCTGTTAATGTTTGGAAAGTAATTGCTGTTATTACATGACCCTAAAAAAATTATTTTGTGCCACATCAGTAGATGCATGGACATCACAACAGGCATGCTGACTAGATAAACATTTGAACCTAGCTATTATGAAGGAAAATTTGTATTGACAACAGGTTTAGATAGCAGGAGACGCCTAGCCTGCTCTGCCTCTGCTAGCTTCTTTCTGGCTCCTTCCATCTCTTCTTTGGCTTGGGTGAAGAGAGCATTTGATTGCTCTTTTCGCTTCTTCAGGAACTCAGCTACATTCTCAAGGGTTGCTGCACGCTTTGTTTCAGCCTTTACTAGAGCCACGAGGAGATGAATAGTTGACGAATCCACCTGGCTTGTGTGTAATCCAGCATCATCTGGGAATTTGCACCTTGTGTCTAATCCAGCATCATTAGGGAACTGGCCCCTTGTGTGTAATCCGGCCTCATTTTGGAAACATGATCTCGAGGTTGACCATACTTCCCTCCTCGCAGGAATTGCATCCTGACATGAAGTTACTTATTTTTTAGATCAATACTCAGAGCAACCCAGATCCATTTAGTAGAAGCCAGATAAATAGGACTCGGAGAAGTGAATTCAAAAGGAAAAATA